>NW_009216211.1:0-13964 GCF_000690835.1 Fulmarus glacialis | reverse complement strand
AAAACGTAAAGCACGTTACTCACAGCTTTACGCACAAATCAGAAATGAGCTTCCTCATTCTAAGATTCCAGTAGGTACAGCTAGAGACCTCTGCATTTCGGAGAGCCTGGCACTGCTGGGCAAACAGCAGCAGCAGCAAACCCAGCACCTGCCTGGGTCACCGCGCTGCCCCGCGCCAGATCAGCGTGGGCATTGGCCTCCAACCTCAGAGGAGTCCGAGGCACGTGCTGATCCCTGCTCCCCTCTGGCGAGAGCCGCGCGTGGCTGCGCGGTGTGAGATGCCAAGTCTCGAGGCTTTCTGAGCGCGTACCTTTGCTTCCATCAGCACGGAGCCCTGGCTGCCCCACAGGTGCGCTAGGCAGAGCGATAAATCCAGCCTTCCCTTTCCTCAAGTGACATGGACATTAATTCATCCCTAAAATGCATAATGCATCAGCTTTATTCCAACTGATAAATAAAGGCACAGTTGTTAGAGATTCAAGTTGCTTTTTTTCTCCTGGCTTGAAGCTTTAGAAGTGTATTTGAAAAGTGTGTTTAATCCATCCAGCGCACAGTCTCGAGAGAATCAAGGCTTTGGCTTTAATTCTGCGCTCATTCTTGCCTGAGCCTATAAAGCACCGAGACTTCTGATGCAGCCCAGAGACAGGAGCTTTGATACTTGAAAAGCGTTTGCAGTACGAACCAGGGATAAAACGATTAATCAGTGCCACACACCCAAGGCAGAACAAGCCATGCCGTGTACCAGGATGACCCTTCGCTGCCTTGCGAAGCCGAGAGGCTAACGCCCGAGCCCGGCGAGCCTGCTGGTGCGGGAGGCAGGGCTCTCGGCCGGTGGTGCTGGCACGCAAGCCCTGGTTCCCCCAGCAATTCGTCCTGCATGATGCTGTGTTTCTGTGAAGTTGCACGCTGAATGGCATCCGTTCTTTCATCTCGGGAAAATATAAACATCTGGGCAACAGTTAATTACTGGCACTGGTAATTAATTAGCTTTACGTATTGCTTTTCATTTTGGGTGAAACTCAGATGATAAATGATATGTTTGAACCTACAAATCCATTACAACTAATAGAATTGTAAAAGCTTTTTCTCTCTAGCTATTATTCTGTACCGAATGGCCTACTCACAAACAACACATAAAAGTAATTTATTTTCACCACAGTGGCAACCTTTACTATTGCAACAGTCACAAGTATCCAGGCTTCCTATTACAGCATCCTCTTTTATTTACATTTACATTTATTTGTAAGCTAGTTATTATGCTCACTATGTTCTTTGGAAAAAAATGCCATCCTAAATCACATTTTATTTGAGGATTTTTAGCAGCTATTTTAATTAGAAGTTCTCAGTGACAATATCTGTAGGCCAGTGGTCCTTGCATCACCCTTTTGCCAGGTACTGTCGCCAGCAAGAAGGGACAGGTTCAAGTATACTTGGACTATGCTCAATCAACAGGAACACCATGGGATGACAGAGAGGGTAACTCATGAAGAGAAATGCAATTTGGATAGGAAATACGGTGACTGTGTGGGGAGAAACCAGGATTATAGCAAAGAGCCAACAGAGAAGAAGAAGAAATCTGAAACACTTAGACTGTGGGTCTTTGGGACGTGAGACCCTCTGACCCTCTTGGGGACCTGGAAAGGCTCTGGTAGACTACAGCTTAAATCCATTTATTGTGGTATTGAACACTTTCCTTACATGGGCCAGTTTCCCAGCCCATTACAAAAAATCATGTTGTCGTCAGCAATTTGCCCTGAATGTTTTTACTGACAGTTTTTCCTACAACTTCCCACAGAAGACCGTAGTAAAGTTACACTCCCTCTTCCGTATAAATTGGAGCTGTTGTGTTTATTACCCAAGTCACACTGGATTAATTCCTTGTCATCTCTCATTAGAAATTCATCTTTAAACAAGGTTTGTTATTTCCCTTGACTCATTTTCAGTGTTCTAGATTTACACAACGCTGTTCCTGCTTTATTTTTGTTTTCAGGCTAAAAAGACTCATATGCTTAAATATGATTTGCTAATTCCACAGAATCATAAATATCTATGAAAAATGCCAAATATCCTTGCTGGATTGATTTTCGAACACTTTAATGCTGGCTGACATATGCTTGGCTGCCGTGGCTCCTGCTTGTGGCTCTCTAAGAAGCTAAAATGAATTCTCTTCAGTCACTGTTTCTATGGCTGACATCATGGTCTGGCGACCACTCCACCTCCCAAGCCCCTGCACAAATAAATATGCAAAAACCGCAGGTAGAAGAATTCCTGAAAAATGAGAAAGACAATGCACCATGGATAAAAATACAGAAAAAAAATTGTATGCGATGCTAGAGATTTCACTTCAAAAGGAAATACGAGGCTGAGCGTAGAGGAGATGTATGTTCTGGGGACAAAAGACAAATGCTGCAGCGCAGTGTCTGCAACCATTGACATTCAAGGCAGACGCCTCGCTCGGCTCCAGATCCGAGGTCACATACCGAACCCTTCCAGCAGCACAACGCTCGCCCTATTAACCTTCTCTCTCTTCTAAGGAAATGCCACTTGCAATTGAAATTCAGAGGGAAGATGGCGTATCACCTGTTACTCCGTAGTGTCCTGGAAGTGTGTTTGTGTCAAAGATCAAGTATTCCATGGTAATTTTTTTTTTAGATATATTGTTTCCCTTCGGAATATTTAGTCCAGAGGCTTTTAAAGGAAACATATTTATAATAAAAAAAACCATGCCTGCCAGTGTTTAACATTGTAGCGGAGGGGGGAAGAAAGAGAAAAAAATGTCAAAACATTAAAAGAATGACAAGCACGCCTAGTTCTTGGCCTGGAAGATAACTACAGTCACACAAATTAGAAGGAAGCATAGCTTGCTTAATTTTTAGGAAGCCCACGCTGACAAGCTGATCCCGAGAATACATTTTTTGGGAATTACATCACCATTACATTACTTCTGTGGAGGCAAATGATCATAAGGTGATGGTTAATTCAGGTTCTGACCTGAATTCGGAGCTAATGTCTCTGAAGGGAAGTGATTAACATTGACATTAGTCGAACACCGTCTCCTGCGCACCAGCACACTTGGCAGGCTGAGCTGGAGGTTTGTTTGCTGGACCTGGCACGGCAAACACGGAGACCCTGCTGCTTCTGCCCGCCGGCTTTCTGAAAGGGGGGCAACGTGAACATGGTGAGCCCCGCGCCGGGGGACGAGCTGGCGTGCCTGGGCTGGAAGGAGAGGAAGGTGGGACTCGGCAGTCCAGACTGGGATTAGGAAACAAAATGAAAAAGCATCCTTTATTTGTTGTCTCCTTTTTCTGAGGAGCCTTTGTTTTGTTGGATGCTAAATGGTGTTGATACTGGCGGGGCTGTACTTTGTCCTCCGTGACAGACAGCTTTCTGCCAGCACAGAGCACGTTTGTGCTCCCAGTAGATAAGAAAGCAGCCCTCCCCGGGAGCACGGCTGCCCCCCTGCCAGCGCCGTCGGGAGCAAAGGCAGCAGCACTCCTTCTCCAACACCCCTTCTCCGCTGCTCACCACCCCCCTTGCAACGCGGCGCTCGTTCCTGTGTTTAATTAATAGGTGCATCCTCCGAATCACAAAAAATAGTAGCAAAGCTATTGAAGCAAGAAAACAAGGGCTGTTTTTCCTTGAAGATGTATCCCTGGAGGAGAGGGAAATTCACTCAGCTCCTCAGTCCGTCCCTGAGGCTTGTTCGAAAACACCCAGCCAGAAAGGCCGCACTGCGGAGCAGTGGGTGGACATCCCGGTCCAGCTCCAAGCTGAGATGGGTTTCAGCCAAGCAGCTGGCAGGCGTGCTGAGGGCTTGGGTGGAGGCTTTGGGAGCAGACAGCAGCGGCAGCTCTCGCAGAGGGATGCAGTCTCCCCGGCGGGTAGCCGGCAGGTTTGTTTGTGACCCCGTGGTGTCACACCACGCTTCCAGCTGGCAGCGGCACGGAAAGGCAGGAGCAGACTCTCTTTGATCCACCCAGGCTCACGGTCCCAGCCAGGCTAGCAGGGACAGCCCGGGGCATCGGGGGCACGGGCCCGCTCTCCGCGTGATGCCCTGACCATCAGGGTGTGAATCACAGCATCGTGCTCCCGTGCCTGCGATGCTCCTCGGGGCTGCGAGGGGCGCGGCGGCTGCAGCCCCGGCTAAGCGCGGTGCACAGATCCCTGCAACGCTCCCACAACTCGCACAACGAGCTGGCAGCTTCTGGAGGGACAAACACGCAAACTGGTGTCCAAAAATCACCGCCGTCCCTCCTATTTGATTGTCACTACCGTTCGATTTAACCCCATGTAGAAGGCACTCATTAAAGGGTAATTAGTTGGGTCAAAGGAGCATGCACTGTGCTGTAGAGCAAGGTAAGCATTAACAGACCAGGCATCTAATTTCCGATAGCAATTGTAATTTTGCTGCAAAGTGCAGCTGAGCAAAACCAGTGTTAGCCAAATATTTAAAGAATGAAAACACATTTAGATTAATCATAGCTTTTGTGGAATTGTAATGAATGTGTTAGATCCTTTTGACTGAAAAAACTGAAGAGCAAATAAATAAAAATTGAAATGCTTTGTTTTTACAGTGGTATGCGTTTTAATTTTCAATTTAAAAATGTTTGTTGTGTTTTTTTCTTCTTAATACAATTTGGGTTTAACACATTTAAGTGGGGAAGGAAGTGTTTCCTTTAGGAAAAAATTAAACCTTAAATACTCAATTAATCGATTTTGGTTTTTTCTTTTTTTTGAGGTTGATGAGAAAGAAAAGTTGTCCTTTTTTTAATCTGGCCAGAGAACTGAACAGTCAGTTACCCATACAGCTGTATCCCAGAGAGCGGGTTCACTACCAAACCAGGAAATTACCAAGTTCTTTAGCGTTCTCTGCTACATAGTGTGACTGTTTAGCTTACAGGTGAAACGCAGTAAATGAGATTAAACTGTTTGTGATTATATACACTTCAAAACAAATGAATAATAGCAAAAGATGACTCTGAAACATGCAGCAATATATAAAATTAATTAGGTTTGAATGTAGCATTTTGAAGTAGCCATCATGACTGAAGTCATACATGCCTTTTTTTTTATATATTTGTTTAGAATGAGCTATACGGATTAATTAGACATTAGAGGTAAAATCCATAACACAAAATAATACACAAAACAAAAAAACCCACAAAACAAAATATGCCACAAACCAGAAATTAAAACTTCTCTCCTTAAATCTTTTTTCCAGTTCTTTTCTTTGTAGTATACTTGTGCTTTCCAGCTTCCTTGTTCAGCCTACAATTAATTTAATTTATGCAACAGTAATAAATACTCTCAGGTGCCATTGTAAAACGCCAACTTTCCTTTCCAATGCAAAAGCTAAAGTCAAGGTCTTAGAGGAGAGGTCCATGAAGAACAAAGCACGCGGCGACCAGGCTCAACCCACGGTTTGGTCCGTCACAGCCTCGGAGCAGGAGCGTGACATGCCAGTCACCGGGGCTGAGGTGCCAGCATCAGAGCTTGAGAGAAACGGTGCTGCGATACCCAGAAGATTAAATTTAGTTGCCCTTACTCAGTGCTGCTGCTGTTTGAGTTTATATCAGCTGGTTTAAGGCAAGCTGCCCTGATCTCAGGTTTTGTTCAAGAAGTTTGTATTTCTCTTGGTCTCCCTTACCAACGTGGTGGAGGCATGAGGTATCCCTACACTCACTGAGAGCGAAAGAGACTATTCAATTCCGAGCGCCTGGTGGGAAATCTTAACGCTTTTAACACACTTAATATCACTACAATTTACCATATGCACAGTGACTAAAAGAGCTGAGAAAAAGCAAAGCATTGTCCCCAGACGAAGAGGGGCTGGATGTCGCGAGGTGCAGCTCTTCCCAGCCCAGGTTCTGCTCCGATGCGTTTCACTTACAGTTTTTATCGGTCTCTTCCTTCCACTCACATTTGCCTCAGTCTTGCAGATTTTCCCAAACCAACTCGAGTTTAAGCTTACAGTGCATGCACGCTTGGCTCTGCTTATCTGCAAAGATAATTTTGCCTCCGTGGCTACTTTTCATTCCTTTCAAAATGTCACACGCTGCTTTGCAGTGCCAAGCTGCCTATTAACGCAGTATTTCAATGCTATCCGTCTTTGGGTAATAGCTACTGAAATCCCCTCTCGTGGGTGGATATTTGGCAGTTTGGGGATGATTCACCTACCAAGTCATTGTCACCCTGGTGCTTTATGGCAAGCCTTCCTCCCTGACAAGCCGCGTATTTGGTGCCCGGGCTGGTGGCGGTCCCCGTCCCGCGCCTTGCCTTGCTCTGGCACACCGGGCTGCTCCGCTGCTGCACCGTCACCCCAGCAAACGCTGGCACGGCACCCACCTCCCACGGGCTCTGTCGCCTGCCCTTGGGGCTTCTTTTCAAACTCTTCCTTTGGCATGTTGGTGCCACAAAGTCAAGGGAACCGATGGCACAAGCGTTAAGACGTTTCTTCCCATGTTAAGAAAGCTGCAGTCTGCAGGGGAAGCACTGCCGGAGGGCTCTGGCCGTCTAGCACTGGTTCTGCTGTCAGTAGCCCGTGCTCATGCAAGGAGGCGTACACGGTCTGACTGGCACCAAAACCACGTTGTTTTGAAAGAGGTTAGTCTGCAACAAGTTACATTTCAAAGAATGGGACCTATCATATTCTCCAACACACCGAGAGAGGGAAAGGGTTGAACTGTGGTGTTTAAGCTCAGCTGAATCCTGCAAAATTTAATCTACTTTCATAAACAACTTCTACAGAAAACTAATAAAAATACATCTGTGATGTATGTGGTTGCTTTTATTAAGTAGCTGGTTCTTAAAATCAAGAGTTCAATAATAAAAACTCCCTCCAACGAGTTTCTTCAGTCATCTTATCCATCTTTGTGTGCATTGACATGGGGCCGCCCTGCTCAGGGTTGGACTTTTCCCCGGTGCTGCTGCCTGCTGCATCCCTGACTGCGTAATACAAGTGACTAAATGGTGAAAGTTTCCAGAATCATATGTGCTACTGGTGAAAGCCACTTGCTCCCCATTGGTAAATAATATAAATTAAACCAGTCTCTGAGCAGCTCACAGAAATGTGCACAGCTACTCAGGAAGCTCTGGCATTTTGAAGCTATTGAAATTTTCCTAGATTCAGAAGTGAATGATATTCCTCTAGCTTTTGAAGTGTGCTTTCTCCTCTCCTTTCTTTTCCCAAGTTCAATAAAAGAAATAACTCAAAGGATTTTCCTCATTTTTTTTTTTTAATTTCCTTTTTTTTTTTGTCACTTTGAAGAAATTAGAACTGAGACAATACCGGGAAAAACCCAGAACTATATAAAAGAAAAAAAAAAAGAAAGAGAAAAAAAAGAAAGAAAAAAAGAGAAGAATCTTGTTATCGGGCAGAAATGTAAATCCCAATGGGAATAGAGTAAAATGGGAAGAAATCAAAAGGAATACAAACTCTACATTTGTCTTTGGTTCATTTGCACAAATGGAAAAAAAGTTCAGGTTGGAATTGCAGCTGTGAGCCCTGTCTTGTTTCCCGGTGAATACTTCTGTCAGAGCCACAGTCTTCGACGGAGGGTTTCAGCAGAGGAGAGAGGCCGTTTCCCGGGCGCTGCGGGATGCAGATGATGCCCAAAGGAGCACACTTGCCGTACCTTTGCCTTCATTCCATCTGTCGATGTGCTTCCCCCATTCCCAGCGTCCCCGCAGTTCTTTGGCCAGCAGCAGGGTCATTCTGCAGGTATAATGTCTTTTAGAAAGAGCATTTATTTTCTTGACTGTTGCCGTAGGCACATGTAAACGCATCGGAGCAGCAGACTGCAGGTCCTCACTCATCCTTACTCCTGGGACACAGCAATGGGCACACGGACAAATCCTGTCTCCATCAACAGGGACTGTTGGATCAGGGACTGTTTAGGGATGGGGGTGAGAACCTCTGTATATGTGCTGGGCTCTGGGAGCATCCCACCAGCAACCCTCTATTCATTTGAACATCCACCTGGGAAGGTTGACCTGGGAAGACTGAGCTCAGGCTCTTAATTAAAGTCTATCCTTGGTTTGTGGCACGTTTTATTACTTCACTGTCATTTTTCCAGAAAAGCAGAATTTTATTCAAATAACCCTAAATGAGGCCATCATCGCTAAACCCATTTAAAACAAAACAGGCACTTTGACTCAAGGCAATAAATGCTTTTAAGCCTGTATATTATTTCACCGGACTCAAAGGCGCTCTGGCCTATTCACTCCACACATACAGGCTTTCTATAGTGTTGAGAGATCTACACAGGGAAGGCTGCTGCCTGCTGCTAAGACTGAACAAATGGTTACCTGTCCAGAAAGGCACAATCCATACCAGTCTGAGGAATCACCGTCTTTTCAGGGAACACACACAGCAAACTCTGGACACAATGCCTGTCTTTGCACTCACAAACCAAATGTCCTGGGACCATTCTCTGGTACGAAACCTCTCACCCTCCAACACAGAACGGCTGTAAGCACGCTGTCCTTTGGGCTTTGCCTTTGCCCCGACCCAAGTCCCAAATCACGCCTGGGGCTCTGGAGCAGCGCTAGCTGGCACATGCCAAACCCGGAGTGGGGACCCATACTAGGGAACCAGCCCTTTCTCCTGCTGTTAAATAGAGGAGGATTAAGCTCCTAATCTATGATTTAATTTCAAGAAGAAAATGGATTTTTAAGAAGGTATCCTTATCACTTAAGTGGTGCTTTGATTTAGCAAGCGAGGAGATAAGAAATGGCAGCGCACCGTCAGTCTGTGCATGAGAGCACACCGAAGTCTCCGCATCCCAAACTCGCCTGCTGCACTTACTCCCCATTGTCCCAGCACCACACAAGAGACTCTGCTCAGCTCCTGCCAAAATCAGTTCAGAAAGGTAACACTGCTTCAAACGTGGGAGTGCTTGACCCCCCGCCACGGTGGGGGTGTTCAGTGCCTCCATTGCTGCAAAAAGCAGGTGCAGCTGAAACGCCTTCCCTCGCTGCAAGAGCTGCCCTCTTTTTGTTTAAAAAAGCATTTTGTAGCATTTTGTTTAAAAACGGACTGTCCTGCGTGCATTTTCTCCCACAGGAGCTGCGTGCCCGGCGGTGCGTGTCGGGGCTCGGGGCACAGGGCTTGGCACGGCGGATGCGACCGCGGGCTTGGGATCGTGCCCAGCTGCGGCGGCAGCCGAGCATCTCAGGGGAACCGGAGCTGCTCTCCTCCCTGGGAGTGACATTTGGGTCTGATTTATTCAAGTGACATTTTGTAGGTCTGAAACAATAAATTGTTTTAACAGCAAACAATTTTTTTACTTCGGACTTTCCCAAGTGTTTTGTTTGATGGGGCAACTGGGGTGCATACCAGTTTAAGACTCATAATGTTTGTGCAAACAAATAAACACAGCAGTATTCAAAACATTATATGCAAGGGTCAGCTGTATAATTTAAGGTCTATTTTGCTTGTATTGAACAATGGTGACCATGTGAAATAAGCTTATAAAATATTTGAAATTACTGCTGTCGGGAAATTAATGACACATTTTCCTACGCCATTTCAGCAGCTATAAGACTTCTGTTCTACATTTCACTGACAAAGGATGTTGGATTTAATAGTCAAAAAAAGGCAGAACAGGAATGTATGGATGAAGGTGATTGTATTCATATGATTTAGGATAATCGTTTAAGAGAAAGGGAATAAATGGTGAGACATAGAGCCTGTAATTCTGCAGCATAATTTTATTATTGCCTACTGAAATTGGCTTCATCTCAGTTACTTTAGCCCTTAGAAAGTTTGAACAGATGGCATCTCTTGCTCTAACTGTATATCTAATTTAGTTTGCATGACTTTTTGATTATGTGTATTTGAATTAATGGGCTCCTCTATGTTCGTTACATCATCAGGTTAATGGTGTTTAAAAGATGGTCATATGTATCAATTCCCCGTTGGTCAAGAGTCAAAAGTAAGTGAAACTTACTACGAAAACTTGATGTGAACAGTGAAATAACTCTACTAGGGATAAATAGATTTATTCTCACTAAATTAAGCACAGCTTTTTTCTGCCTAAACTACGTAACAAGGGAAATGAATGGTGACTAGAGGAGTGATTAATCACTGTATCATATATGTCATTATTACATCAATATGATAGGAAATCAACATTCTTTGAACCTTTAGGAAAAAAATCTGAAGTCAGATATTGCTTTTTAGATGTTACAGAAACAAGAAGTCAACCTTCTTGTTTTCCTTTTGAAAAGAATATTCTTAGATAAGAAGTCCTTTATCAATCATGTAGAAGGACTTCAGCTTGGGCTGCAAGTATATTTTCTGGCTGATACAGCTTTGAAAGGAGGAGGGCATAAAATACTGAGATGCAGCGTGGGAATACTTGAAGTTTTCTCTATCTTCCCAAGGTCCAAATGCTCTGTTTAATTGCTAGAGTTGGTCAAACTGCAAAATGGTGTTCCTGAACATCTGTTCCAGCCCAGACAGCTGTTGAATTTGAGCCTGACCATCTCTTTTCCTATGCGGTAGTCACAAACACCCATAAAACTAGGTCTGTCTTCCCAGAAATGTCTAAGGAGTGGATTATTTATATGCAAATGACCATCCATATCTGCATGCAAACCAGGAGTTTTGTGGCTAATGAGTACTCTTTCATGCTGCAACTTAGAAGTAGGGTTGAAGAAACATAATCATGTGCCTAAGCATAGATCAACAACAGTGAGCTGTTAGTGTAGCACTGAACAGCTGTCATGAGCAAATTTCATTCAACTACTTTATTTTTGGTTTTTTTCCCCATGTTTTTAAGGCTGTTTTAGCTCTCTACATTTCTACATATGTTACAGAGAATTTCAATCAGTCATCTCACAATGGTTATTCAGCAACACATCAAACTGATACAAAAATTCTCTGTTCACAAGGTCCACAGGCTCAAAGCTTTCACAGTCTGACATATTTGAGGGAGCAGGTTATTTTATTTTATGCAGAAAAAAAAAGGAAAAGGGTTTTTTTTTCCCATTTTGGCCAATCTGGCACCATTCCCAGCTGTAGTTTCTCTGACTCTTACCCCTTTAGAGAAGCAGAGAGCTGTAATTCAGTGACACCATAGCCCAGAAGAAGCATTTAAAGGCTGAACGATTTAAGGAACCTTTCAATTATTGAAGCTTTCTCTCTCTTCAGTAGAAAAACAAGAGCTGCATCTCACAGCACAAAGGATTGCATCTTGCGCAGGACTCCCAGTACTCTCCAGTCTGCTGCTTTCCCACCGGGTCACTCGCAGCACACCTTCTGCAGAACTGCGGCGTGGCTGGGGAGCAGGAAGCCTTTGCAGATCAGCATCCTCTGACCAGGTAAAATTTTGTTGTAAAAACCTATCCAACGTTCCTCAAATGCTTTCTGTGCCGTGCTCCCAATATATTCCGTGGCATCACCCTCACCGTGTTTTACCACTGTTCTTTTGTGCCTTTGGCAATTTTATCACGAAACGTCTCGTGTCCTCTGCGGGCAGGAAACAGAGGTAACGCTCCGGTCAGAGCGCGGGTGCTGGGCGTGAGGACCCTTCGCTGAGCCTCCTGCGCCAGCTGCTCTCCAGGTCCTGACCAGCCCAGATGGGGGGTGGGAAGAGAGAAAAACTCGGGTGTATAGAACAAATCTATAAATTCCAAATGTAACTGGACAGATTTCCCACCGATTTCCCATGTTTGCCTTGGAAAGTTAAAAAAAGCCACTAGCTTTCTTTTTTTTCTTTTTTTCCCCCCAGAAAAAAGCTCTTAATTTTGTTTCAAAAGGTTAAACTCTAAATGGGGAGAAAAGGTTGGAAATGTTTCCAGATGTTGGGTTTGTTCTGTGACACTGTAGCTTGGAGAAATGTGGTAGATCAGAAATGTCTTTTCGGTTCATTTTACATCAAAGCAGAATGGCAGCACTCTCCAGTGCAGCTCTCTTCTGCCTGATTTTACCTGCAATACGCTACAGGCTTTCTGAGATAGCGTTTTCACATATGCTATAGGAATTTAGGATTTGTACATCATTGCTATCAAAGTTTTACAGATATTGCCTGATAAATAAGAGTAACAAGACAACATAATAAAAATAAGCTATAACAGTAAGTAATTAATGTTTCCACAAGACTCACCTTTCAATGTGAATTATCTAAAGGTTTAATTTTACAACAGCATCTCCTAGAAATAAAACTAAAATTGGGATATAGTTAGCAGTGACTCTGCACTACGCTTCTTTCCTATTTAGAGTTTAATTTTTTTAAAAATCTGTGTATTTTAGAATTTAAATGGCAGTATGTCTTAACGGACAGACTCACTGCACGTAGTAAAAGATGTACCACCCAAATACTGGGTGTTGTCATTTTATCAGCCCTCACAGTCGAGAATGATGATGCTGGAGTGGGCAGGGGAGGAGTTAGTATCCATGGGCAGAGGACAGGCTTCAGGGCAATAAACAGCTTTTATTGAACAATTTATGATCCCTCTCAGCTAAACTGGAACTTGTGCTACTGCTGCCACCACGGAGACTTTTGCAACCGCAATATGGTACGTTTCTTCATGGTCTTTAGAGTGCTTCCTTGCCTTTCTTCTGACATTCCCTTTGTGTGAGCAGGAGATGCTTATGAGGTCCTTCTGGGCCATGGGGACCGGACCATCATCACTAAGGTGCTGGAGGAAGGCAGCTGGCTTGCTCTGGTCTGGTCCTCTTCCCATGGAGCTGAGCTGCTGCAGGACTGAGGGGTGTCTGCAGGCACCTTCCAGCCCCCCGGCATGTCTTCTGCAGGGTGGCCAGCCCCAGCGCCCAGGCAGGGCCACCACAACCACCAACACCCAGTGGGGTCTCGCTCACTGAGAAACCCCTCTGACAGCAAGGCTCTGCCTCTCTAAGCTTCTGTGGCTCCTCCGACAGTCCTGATGTACGTTGCTCATGAGTGCCAGGAAATTTGACTGCTCTACCGATATGGATAATTGCAATTCCTTCTTGAAAGATGTATCAACATAC
Organism: Fulmarus glacialis; assembly: GCF_000690835.1. Classification (NCBI taxonomy): domain Eukaryota; kingdom Metazoa; phylum Chordata; class Aves; order Procellariiformes; family Procellariidae; genus Fulmarus; species Fulmarus glacialis. The sequence goes on along the minus strand of NW_009216211.1, from coordinate 985 downwards.
TTTTCTAATAATACCACATAAAACAGGCCAAAAAAGATAGTCCTTGTGCACATCATGTTTGACATCACTTGTCACGGGTGTCATAGGATTCATTCCAACTTTTCTCTCCCAAATACATCTCCAAATTGGTAGGATTTCTCTCAGCCAGGCAAATCTCTCAACGAAGCTCCAAGTTTATCTTCTCATTATGCAGGAAATTTCCATCAGCTCAGTGAAAGCGCTACAAGATTAGAAATTTTGCTCTTGATGTTTGTCCCGAGGCTGCTGTGTGGAGCATCTGGCAATGCAGCAGTTGGCCAAGCAGCAGCAGGAGCATCCCGCCAGGTAGGACTGACAGGAAGGTTACCATGGTCTGCTACATGTGGATTATTTTCCGTGTCTCCTGCAGACCTTCACAGCAGTTTTACCAGTTAAATTCTGGGGGATGATCCTGCAGCCCACAGCCAGCAGAGACCCTGGGGCAGCAGCATTGCCAATGGCATGCAAGCCAGCCTGTGGCCATGGGACAAATGCCACCAGGGCCAGCTTTCACAAACAGAGCTTCAGCACCAAAAGCTGCCACCCGTAAGATGTGGGTGAGCAGGAGAAGCACCTTCAGGCTGGAGTTTAAAGCTGGTCTTGGAGTCACATTGCACCAGCCACAGCTGATATAAATCAGCAGAGGCTCTATAATTGATAGCAGATCTCTATCGGGCCATTCTGCAATTTCCACTCACGGCGCTACTTCGCACGTACCCCTGCTGCTCTTGCCGTGAAGACAGACCAGTACTTCTTGCTTTGGCCCTGTGTGCTCAGAGAAACCACGAGGCTTTCGACTATAGGGAGAGGGAATTTCTCTCCCATTTCAAATTTCTCCCTTGGGTCTTCCATGTGATAGGTCTCTTTGTAGGTCTCCTGCACATAAAATAAGCAGATAGGTAAGTACATCAACAGGTAAGTACATAGGTGGATAGATAGTGTCATGGTTTAACCCCAGTTGGCAACT
>NW_009216210.1:945-36503 GCF_000690835.1 Fulmarus glacialis | reverse complement strand
CTGAGTGGTGCGGTTGACATGCTTGAGGGTCGGGATGCCATCCAGAAGGACCTAGACAAGCTCGAGAAGTGGGCCCGTCTGAACCTCGTAAGGTTCAACAAGGCCAAGTGCAGGGTCCTGCACCTGGGTCGGGGCAACCCCCAGTATCAATACAGGCTGGGGGATGAAGGGATTGAGAGCAGCCCTGCCGAGAAGGCCTTGGGGGTACTGGTGGACGAAAAGCTGGACATGAGCCGGCAGTGTGTGCTCGCAGCCCAGAAGGCCAACCGTGTCCTGTGCTGCATCCAAAGAAGCATGGCTAGCAGGTTGAGGGAGGTGATACTGCTGCTCAACTCTGCTCTGGGGAGACCCCACCTGCCGCACTGTGCTGGAGCCCTCAGCACAGGACAGACATGGACCTGTTGGAGCAGGTCCAGAGGAGGGCCACGAAATGATCAGGGGAATGGAATGCCTCTCCTATGAAGAAAGGCTGAGAGAGTTGGGGTTATTCAGCCTGGAGAAGAGAAGGCTCCAGGGAGACCTCATTGCGGCCTTTCAGTACTTAAAGGGGGCTTATAAGAAAGATTTAGCAATAGGTGTCTGTTGTGAATATTCAGGAGTAGTAGTTATTTTTCAATCCTGCATGCTGTACATAAGCTAGTCTTCAAATAAAGGTGAATTTTTGCAAATGAAAATTAATTAAAATCAATGCTTTTCTTGTTGTGGATTCTGAAATGTCCTTGTTCAGATATTTATAAGTCTTAATGCTTAAACCTTCCCTCCCTACTTGTTTGCCTTACAATTTTTGTGCTTCAGTCTTAGATATTGCCAGTATTGCAGTTGAGCTTCTCTGCAATCTACGTTTTCAATTTTGCTACAGGCTGTCTTCTAATAAACCAGTCACTGGCTTCTGGAAATGACTGTTATAATGATTTCATAAATTCAGTATTAAAATTGCTTTATGACCTCATCATAAAGCTTGCTTATACCCTCAAGCTGAATAGAATATCATGGTATAATATTATGTTCAGATGTACTCTTTTCTACTGTTCACTACTGAGTAGTTGTGGTAAGCATTGTCTAAAACCCTTGGTCGTTCTAGGGTGTGTCTGTTCGGCAGAGTGAGTTAGCCCCTGCTTAGCTCTGCATTGCTATGGTTATCCTGGTATGTGAAATAGTCTATTTTAAGGCTGAATCTGTTACTTTTTGAGTAACACTGCATTGTATTTAGATATTCAACTATTCTATGTCTTAATGCAAAAGCTGCAGAGAGAAATTTAAACAAATATCGTAATCTCTCAGCAAACAATGTGTTATTTTTAACCTAGGGAATTCTGTACTGGTTTTCATGCTTGGAAACTTAGATTATTTGGCTTAGTCTAGTTCTTGTCAGTGATGGAAGAAACACACTCTTACTCCGTGCCACATATTATGGACTTGAGGCTTAGAGATCAGTCTGTTCCATAGAAATTTGGTCCTTAAAGTCACAGTGATTACCATCACGTAATGATAATTCATTGGTAGTTCCTTTTTGTCACAAGGTCAAAAGGAAAATTACTCATCAATATATCTCAGTTTTACATAATGTCCATGGTTTCTTTGGAAAAAATCTTCTGGGATTAAGAAATGCTACATGACCCTAACTGGACAAAAGACCAAATCAAGAGCTGAAATGGAGAAGTCTTTTAGCTGGGTGAAGAAAACTTTGAAAGCATATTGTGGGTTTTTTAAAATCTTGGTTTAAGCTGTTAAACATAGAAATTGAGGCCAGTTGTATGGCAGACGAGGGCTGGTTTATAATTTATAAGGGCCTCGGCTGACTTATTTATTTGTTTTGAAACTTGTATATTCAGGAGAATTTGCCTCTGCATACTGAACATGAGCTGTAATTCTAGAGATTCAACTGCAGAAACTGGAGAGGTTTAAGTATCTCATGGAACTACTCTGTTCCTGCATTATCAGTAAATGGTAGGAAGTGTTAAAATATGGTATGTAGAGCTAATCTAATTTAATACACCGTCTTTAGTGTATCTTTTCTGATTCGGTCATCAGTGTATTAAAATGACATACAGACCTTAATTGGATTTTTTCCATGCAGTTCTCAGGCTCTGCTCTTCCAGTATGAAAGTATGCTTTTAATTGAGATAAACTTTATATTGTTGATGCTTTAAGCTCAAACTCCTTTTACCCATAAGCCTTAAATCTATTCTAAGTTTAAGCCCTTAAACAGAACAAGTTGGATTATTTTTTTTTTAAAAAACTTTTGAATTTTTTTTTGCTGAAGTTAGTGAGGATGTTGAATCTACAGAGCACAATTGAAATTTAGATTCTTTCTTTTTGGTTGGCTAAATGTGAATTTAGGAGTGAGATCTTAGGCACAAACATGTAACCCAAGTTAGATGTTCTACTTTCACACTGTCCTGTTTTGGAATTCAATACTATGCTTGTAAATTCTGTGGCCCTGAGTTCTCCTTCAGTATTAAACATGTCAAGTCTTATGAAGAAAAAAAAAAGGAAGATACAAGTCTCTGTCTCTGTTTCCCTCATAACTTTCAAGCCTGTAAAAGAGAAGATAAAAAAATCCCAAAGTTCTTTCACTTCCCAAGTTGATTTTTATCAAAATAATATGTATTTATTTTTTATAATTAATTGACATTTGTGAGATAAGTACCAGAAAGCCAATCATATTTCCTGAAGTCTACTCAGATTGGAGCCGTGAGCCAAATCAACCTTTGCCAGGTCAGCAAGGTATTTTTTGTTGCCTTCCTGGTCAAGAATTGCAGTTTCCCTTGAGATAAAGTGGATGATAAAAGTAGAGTTGTTCTGCAAAAACGAGAGAGCATTGGATTCTTGGTAGTTGGTACCTGCCTGGCAAAATTTGATTATGATCTGGATTTGGACGAAAACCTGCAGTTTTTGAGTAGTCTGGGTCTAAACGCTGTTCCCTGCCCAGTTTGGCATTGCTTATATTTCTTTAAGTGCTTTTGGGTTCTATAAGTAGTTAGTTGAGTATTCAGCACTATTTCTGCTCACCAATCCTCTTCCTCTTCTGTGAATTGTTCCATCAAGAAATGAACACTCTGTTGTACCCTGGAGACGATTGTACTTCAGAACACGAAGAAAATATTTTACTAAAGCTATTCTCTAGAGCCATGGGAAAAATACATTTTCTACTTCCCCCTGGATTTGAATAAATTCAATCCATTCATCTCATCTGGTATTTTACATTCAGTATTATCACTGTAGTAGCTGCAATTTCAATTCAACACGTTTTACAACTTGAAGTACTTCCTATCTTTGCCATTTTATTTGACATGAAAGAAGCATTAAAAATTTTGTAAAGTATCGATAGAAAAATTTTGGATAGATTCACTATCTGCCTGTCAAAAGCACCGTTTTCTCCAGACTTTTTTCATTGTCACTCAGTAAACAAGAGATGATAGTCTACTTATACCCAAACAAATGTCTCATCAAGGGTAATTGCAGCAGGTAGAATCTACTATATAAACCACACTTCATCTATCTTTCTCTCTTGTCTAAAGGTGAACAAAGAAAAATTAAAGTTGACATCAATGCAATAAACAGAGCTTATGTGAAAGTAATAGACCCTGTTTCTTTCCCCGAGGAGTGATCCATGGCCATCGCTGGCCTTGTTACTCAACTACAGTAAAATCTTGTTGCTATAAAGACATGTCAATATCTCTTGAGATGAACAATTTCTGGTAGTTTTTCATCAGCTTGCCAGACTACATTTAAGTCATTAATATAGTTAATGAGTATCAACAGCAGACATCATCCATATATATCTGTTACCTATGTTCAGAGTGTTCCAATGCTGTCACATTGGAAATATTTCGGACAAAAGGAGTTCCCTCTGAGCAGCTGTTGTAACTCGGAAGGTAGATGAACCCATTTGGGGATGGGGTTACCCCGAGATCACCATGAAGTCCGAAAATTACTTTGGACTGTTTATCATGGTAATGCCTAAGAAGTGCTGTCTACAAATAGAACAGCAGTATGTGGTTACTTCCATAATGACATTATGATAAGAAAGCAGAAAACCTTAATGTTGAAGTAGGCTTACATAGGAGAGCATCGGCTGTATAGAAAGTGAAGGAAAAAGTGGAGGGGAAGGTGACTGGGTTAAAGTAATGGAGAAGAACAAAAGATGGGCTTATGTGAACACTTGCTGAGGTGGAAACTTGAAGGAGAGAGAGGGTTGGAACAAACGTTTAGAATAGAGTGGTGAAAGTCCAGTCAGCTCTGTAAGAAATTTTAAGAATAATTAGAAATTGAGATATTTGTCTGAATGCTCAGCTTGCACTGGATGATACATTTCCTTACAATAGCTCTTCCAGAGGACAGAGATCACCTGTAGCCTAGACCTCTCAGAATGTAAACTGCTATATGCGACATTGTTAAGTGCCATAAATTCAGGATACCTCTGGATATATATATTTCAATTTTGCTCCTGTAAGTTCTTGCATGTTTAGTTTTCCTCTTTTAACGAGAACAGATGAGGTAGGTCAGACACGGGATTTAGACCAAAGACCACTCTTTAATTCAGGTGCCTTATTTATTTGTTTCTCAATCTTTGTACATTTTTACTACTCTTGATGTTGATCCTCTGGCAGTCAAGCAAAGTCCTCATGAGTACTCCTCATGATTGCTTCTGCCAAACGGGAGAATGTTTCAGCACCAAGAGTTAGGAATACGGTTGATCAGCCCTCTGAAGACTTGCTCTACTTATCAGACTTAGTTCACAACAATGAATTGCCAGTACTCAGTCTGCCTGCTCGCACTTTGGATTTCGTCGGAATGTCCAATTTAAAGTGTTTTTTCATCTCCTCTGCAGGTGGATTTTGATTCATTGTACGTGCTCCTAAAATGAGAGTGTATTGTCCAGGTCTGAATCAGAAGCCCTGTAGCATATTGGGTATCATGCTATGCTTCAGCTAATAAATCCTTTCTTTCAATAGTGCTTATTTTATTCATAGTGCTATACTTCTTTGACTACATGTCTTCCAGTTCTTAACTGACTCATGTTCAGTCATATGAGGTTCTGGACAGAGTGAGTTCAAGTATGTTTATGAAAAAAGCTATAGGTAAGATTTAAAAGATCTGTTTTACCCCTAAGCGCAGAAAATCTTACTCTGCAACACAAGAATTCTTCCAGAATGACTTATCTGAAAATGTGGGAGACTTGCATTCTGTTGTAAGTAGAGACTCTTTCAAGCATTTGATATTTAGATTTCAATTATAATAGAAATTCTGGATATTCTGGATATTATATTAACTTTATGGCCAAATGTATTTCCACACTTCATCCTTATATGGGTATTGATAAACATTTTGCCGTGCTCATTTTTACTAGACTCGTGGTGATAATTTCTACCGTTTTAACTTAACCAGAAGTGCGGAATTGGCTGGGAGGAAGGCAGCTGCTCTGGCAGGAAGACACTGTGGCAGAAGATGAAATGCACCAGAAAATAGAACTTGGGAGACCAAGAGATAGGGCAGCTCTTATCAGCTGGAAGGTTCTCCAGTGCCTACATAAATTGATCCAGTGAAGTTGTCCATGTGCTTTTGAAAGCATAATCAAGATTTTAATTCAACCTATGTCAGTGTGAAATTAAATGCAGAGAGTGTCATACAGGTGCTGTCTTACTACAGTTAACTGTAACCTACCTTAAGGATGTTATTGTTCCTGACACGACAAGGTAATGCCATTTAATGAACAGTATCAGAGAGAATTTTATTCAAATCTGTAGATCTATGCATAGAAGAAAATGTTTCACAATATAAGATTAGAGTTTCAATGTAATGTATATCTTGGTGTATATCAAACAGTTGGAGAAAAGTTGAAGTGTATTAAAAGTAATTTTTTTTAATTTGGATTATTCTTTCTGTAAAGCAAAATTCTGAATACAAGGAATAGATGGAGTCATGGGGGTTTTTTTCATTTTGAAACTACTGTTATTTCATCTGTTCCAAAATCTTGTTGCTACTTAGTATGACACAAAGTTGTCCTGAATTGAATATCTGTACATTCTGTTTAGTAGCTTTGCGTTTGTGAGTTGTCATGTAAGTTCAGTAAAATTCATGGCTGCATTTTCATTTTTAGCTAGATATTAAAATCTTAATAATTTTAAATGTGCTGTGATACAATCAATATTCTAAGAACTTGCCTGAACAATTTCATACAATCAATATTCTAAGAACTTGCCTGAACAATTTTTGTTTTACCATAATTGAACTTGTGCAATTCCATAGGTGCCTTAGCAACACTAAAGGCATTCCATCTGTAATTCTCCAGCTCACCTTTCACCTACAGCTTAATTTACCCTTTTCTTCCTCCATTTCTTCTCTTTTCGTCTTGTAGGTTTTAATTTATAACTCCATACTAAGATCTCTTCACCCTTATCCTCATAGCTGTTAGTTTATAACTTTAGAGCCTAGTAGATAACATAGTAGGTAAATCACATATGAAATAAATACTGCTCATATCTTGTTTACTTTTTAGTATCTCTTTGCTTCTTGTTTTGTCCCTGAAAATAAGGGAGACTACTTTCTTACAGCTCTGGAAAACTGCTACCTGGAGGAAATATTTTTTCTAACTTCTGAGTGATTTAGTCAAAAATGTAAGTTTACATGCAGCATCGTGAACATACATTATATTTCCTTTGACTTAGATCCTAATAATGATGTATTACTGTTCTAAATCTTCCCCTGAACAATAACAAATGGCCTACTTCAAAAAATCATTCTGATGTGATAGACTTAACCAAATGAGCTTGTAAACAGTCATTTAGGATAAAAATGATGTGTTCTTCAGAAGAGTAGTTTGTAAGAGAGGAGGCATGCTCTCCAAATTATGGTAACTGGAACAGTTGCTCCATAAATGTAACACCACCTTTGATGCTGTGCAGGAATTGCATCCTGATCATCTTCACATACAAAACCACCTGTTTAGGCTTTCATTTCCTTAATAGCTAGTGGTGGCGAACAGTGTCTCCATCCTACTTGTATTCATTTGTGTAGCTGCTGGTATTAGCACATTCTATTTACACTTCTTGTCTAGAGCCAAATACCAGTAGCCTCTTTGAATATGTGGAAGCAGACGTGGATAAGAAAGGGTAATTTAGGTTCTTTTTCCTCTATTTGGAGCATTTTGTTCTGATCACTAAAATTTAGTTCTTACATTATGAAATGGTTAAGTTCAAAATGTAATGATCTAGAAATTTGCTGCTGAAGTTGGTTTCAACCTTACATTACATTTTTGCTTAAATATTGCTCATCCTGCATATGATAATCTCTTCTTGCCAAATGTTCGATGGAACTTTTTTGAGATTCCGTAAATTTTATCAATTTAATCTTTTCTTGTGGTCTTCTAACCTCAGGGACCCAGTGCATTGACGAATAATGAATAGCTTTTCTGAAGGCTAAGTGCCACGTACCATATGCAGGACTTTCTTAGCAGCATATCCTTGATTAGTTTGAAATTCCTCACTTTTTATTCTGTTCTTTTAAAAAATATAGATCAGTTCTTTTTCTCTCAATTTGAGAATAAATGCATCTTCAAGCATGTTCAGTTTCTGAACTTCTTGAAATATTCTTGATTTCTCCATCACAGGCACAGATCATAGTTACGTATGGAGGTTTGTTCTGGTTTTTGGGCAACTAGCCAAAGGAGTTAAAGTGCATCTTCATAAAAAAGAAGAATCTTCAGACTGCAGATCTTCTGTTTAGTTAAAAGTGGCATTCTTAATAGCTACCTTACCCAGGAGTATGAGAAAGAGAATAAAGTTTGGTAATTTATCACTGTGGGGACTTCAAAAGAGTAGGTCAAGTGTGGTAGTTTTCCGCAGAAGAAATTGGAAACACAAAATGTGATAGCTGTAATTGATGCCAAGCCATTTTTGAAAGGGCACATCAGAATCTACTTTACCAACTTCGTTTCAGTTAGGGAAACGACTGGATAATCCATCACAGCAAGCTCCCCATTTACTGTTTATGGGATAAAATAGGTTTTAAATGTCATAGTTTGCAATTCTTTAGTAAGATGGTTTGGACTAATATTCTCATTGAGGGATTGCTTAAGAGAATTCCAATTTTATTTATTTATTTGTTTAAGGCTTTCTACTGCTCTCAGTGAAAACGGGCCTAAAATCTCAAGTTTTAATGCAGGTTTATATCGTAATATAGCACTAAGAATAAGGTTGTGCTAACTTTATTATTGATCAGTGTCAAAGGCTGACTCTTTGTTAGGGTGAGTAGGACAAGTTTGGCTTTAAAAGCTTTAAATTTCCAGGAAATGAAAATTATCTAAAATTGTCAAAAGTAGGGGAGAGGAAAATCCTGTTACAAGAGGGGAAAAAAGCGAGACTTAAATAAATAAATGCAGTTTTTAATATTGTGTTACATGAAATAGATCCAAGTTATAAGTTATATTTCGTTGGCCATTTTATGAAACTGTTTTCTATGCGTTGTCATTAAGCTGCTGTTCTTGCTGTATATTGCAGTGACTGATGATGTGAGAGAGGAGACACAGGTGATGAAAAAAATTCTTATATGAAGAGGGGAAAGTGCAGGAATTTGGAGATGCTGATCAAATAGAGTGTAATTTCTTAGATTTTTCTCTATGATTGGTTTAGACCTGATTAGGTGTAAAATTATAGTAAATTAAATTTCTAATGTTACTGTGTTTAAATGGGATAAAAATCTTGTTCTCTGGTGGTAGAAGATGTAGAGAAAAGTACTATGACTGTTACTGTGGAAGAATTAATCCTTTGCACTGGTGCATATTGTTTGTGCCTAGAATATTTTCTATGCCCCTTGACTTAGACATCTGTAGTTTGACAATGTATTAGTATAAATATTACTGTTAAGTGACTTGGATGTGCATCAACTGTAGCCGTTAAGTACCGTGAACATAATATATAATTCTCTGCAATTGTATTTGTAAAAGTGGAGAACTCATAATGACTAGCTAATTTTAAACCTGGGACTCTTAAAACATATTATTGATTTAGCTGAAATAGGTCTGACAAGAGGAAAAAACGCAATTAAAATGCATGTTTTTTAATAAACTGATTCTCAGGAGCAAGGAGGCTTCCAGATTACTTCATGGTGGTAGCTAGTTTATATAAATTTTATTAAGTTTACTTTCAGTTATGTTATATCTTTGTATAAAGTGACTAGCAAACTAAGCAGTACATTTCACGTACTGTACAAGTAACTTTATTAGGATTAAGGCATTCTGTAAAACTCCACTCATTTTTTGTTAGGCACTATGCAAGTGCAAGTAATAGTTTTATTACTATTGCTGCCATTTGATATAACGGCTGACAGTCCAGAACAATGAGTAAATGACTTGCCTAAGATCGCACAAGATGTACAGTTAGGAGTATTTCTGATATAACCACCAAATGTTCCTTACTGTGACCAGGGTGAGAAACAGGTGATGTAATCCTGTTTCTTAAGAACTAAAAAAAAAAGTCTAAAATCCCGCATTCTTCACTGCTGGAGAAATTCAACATGAGATTTTCTCCACTCAGTATCTTGATACCTTTTCCAAAAGCTATTTCTAGATTTCATCCCTTGCCCCATGCTTGTTTCCCATAGGTAATTATCTATGTCTATTTATTTTAATTCTTCCATGTTAATTTCTGTTTTGTCTTAATATATTTTTCTACCTCTTGCTTGGTCAGTGCAGTGCTGTGGTCGATCCAAACCCTCTCCCTGAGTTTATCTGATTGCTTGATAGCCACCCCTAGACTATAATGTTAGCTCCTGCTCCAGTCTAGGATAGGGGGAGCATAGCTACAAATGGAGATCAAATGAGTTGAAATACAAAAAGATGGAATGTTATACAGATGCTGCGAATCCATTCTTGTAACCTTGGTGAAAACTTCCCACTGATGATCCATCTAGTCTGATCCTGATAAATTTACTTCAGTGGTTCCAGCATCAAGCCAAGAATTCTGAGCTGAAACATGCATGTTTGGAAGTCATCCAATTGTATTAAAATATTTCAGTGGCAGAAAACTTTCTACATCCTTATAGCAGTTACTTTAATAGTGGCATACCCGTGTCATTCAAGAGTGCATTTTACCATTATCCTTAATTTGTCCACCTTCAGTTTCCACCACTGGGTTTTGAAGCAAGATACCTCCTGTCCTAGGTATCTTTTCTCTACTTAGTGTAAGTGAGCTCATGTGAGACCAATTATTTTTAGAGTTTTATTTTGAACTTTTGTGTATGACAGAGATGTCAAATTCAGAAGGAGGGAGACCGCTACCTTTCCAGCACTATTATACAGCTCAGTGATGATTTCCCAAAAAGTGCTGGGTTTGCTGTTCAGGCTGTCTCTCTGTAAAGTTTTAAAGTTTTACAAATTCTAATGAACATTTTTTAATGTTGTGGTTTTGAAACTAACCTTTTGGGTTTCCTTTGTGGTGGTACTGTCATGCAACTATAATGCATAACTTCACCTAGATAATTTTTCTACTACAAAAGGAGTAAAATAGTTTGATTGAATCGTAACCATTCTTTGTACTTGGCATCCAAGTGTGAGTTATGATCTCCCAGTCTAGATGGAATGGAATTGCAATGTTAGGCGATCATTAGATTTTTAACTGAAAAATTAATTAAAAAAATAGTAATCGTATTATCATGATCTATGCCACTTAATTCAGTGAGTATTGCTCAGAGTGCTTGTTGTTGAACTTAAGAGAAGTCGGTTGAGAAAAAGAAAAAGATGTCCCCAAATTTGAGCATTATATTTAACTATATTTAACTGTATTTAACTGAATAATTTGACTATGATTTCTGTGGAGGAAAACACCAAAAAACACACAAATCAAAAGACCTAATCCTCAGATGTTAGTGTAGTGGCAGCTCTGCTTACCTTACCTCTTTTGTGAAAGTCACTTGCTTTGAAAAGTCCCCATTGTAAAAGGTAACTCCTGTGGATATGTGAGTCACAGATAACAGTGGAAGCAGTATAACCAGTGGGGACCATTTCTAACCGTTACCTAGTAGCATTTTTTCAGCGCATGTTTTGTCAGGACACTCGGCATTTGAATTTAAAAGCATGACAATGATATTCTATGTGTAGCCAGGGGACCTTGTTCGCCCCTGAGAATAAGGAGTGATGACATAACTGTGCCAAACAAGACATGGCATCTCTTTGCACTGTGCAGTGCCAGGCTGAGTCCTGTTAGGTTGCATGTACATCACACTAGGCTCTCCTAGCTGTGTGTATTGAATCTGCCCTGGAACAGTAAGGTATAAGATAGGGTATTTATATTCCAAGAACAAACTTCTAGGGGATACTGGCTGAAAGAGAAAGGGAGAAGGAATGCAGACATCAACTTAATAATTCTGCTTTATGAGAAAAACACCTTCTGCATTCTGGACAAAATTTACAGATGCTTCTCTAACCTCTGTTATCGTGATATCCATCTCATTCCAGGGAGGAATGTACACGAAATGATACCAGAAGGACAACTTGACAGCAGTAGCCTGCAATAACTCCATTTGTCCTTCAGAACAGGGAAGAGCTGTCATAATTGCTACTGTCCAGTGACAGAAGAAATGGCTCAGATCAGTTCTGATACCTGAAGAGTGTCTCCCACGCACAAGGAAAATATGAAAGAGCAAGGGCCATATCATTGATGTAGAAGCATCTTCCACTTCTATATCTACATAATAGAATGGAATAGAGTAGACTATTTCAGTTGGAAGGGACCTACAGTGATCATCGAGTCCAACTGCCTGACCAATTCAGGGCTGACCAGAAGTTAAAGCATGTTATTAAGGGCATTGTCCAAATGCCTCTTAAACACTGACAAGCATGGGGCATTGACCACCTCTCTAGGAAGTCTGTTCCAGTGCTTGACCACCCTCTCGGTAAAGAAATGCTTCCTAATGTCCAGTCTAAACCTCCCCGGGCCCAGCTTTGAACCATTCCCACGTGTCCTATCACTGGATCCTATGGAGAAGAGATCAGCACCTCCACTTCACTTTCTCAGGAAGCTGTAGAGAGCAATGAGGTCTCCCCTCAGCCTCCTTCTCTTCAAGCTAGACAAGCCCAAAGTCCTTAGTTGCTCCTCATAGGACATTCCTTCCAGCTCTTTCACCAGCTTTTTTGCCTTCCTCTGGATGCATTCAAGGACCTTCACATCCTTCTTAAATTGTGGGGCCCAGAACTGCACATAGTATTCAAGGTGAGGCTGCACGAACGCTGAATACAGCGGGATAATCACCTCTTTTGACTGGCTGGTTATACTGTGTTTGATGCACCCCAGGATCTGATTTGCCCCATTGGCTGCCAGGGCACACTGCTCATACTGAGCCTGCTGTCGACCAGCACTCCCAGATCCCTTTCTGCAGGGCTGCTCTCCAGCCACTCCTCTCCCAATTTATACTTGTGCCTGGCATTACTCCATCCTAGGTGCAGAATCAGGCATTTGGACCTGTAAAATTTCATCCCATTAATCATTGTCCAGTGCTCCAATCTATCTAGATCCCTCTGCAAGGCTTTCTGTCCCTCGAGAGTCAACAGCACCTCCCAGTTTGGTATCATCAGCAAACTTGCTACATGTCTCTGTAATTTCAGACATGCATACCACTGCCTTATTCTTTCACTTAGTATTTTCCTCCTTCGTAACACTAGCACGTGTCTAGCCATTTCTAGAATTGTCTTTGCTGATAGGTTAATATTTTTATAATTAAGCTGTTTGAAGCTTTTCTGCCTTTTGGGTTTTTTGTCTCTTCTCATCTCTCATAGTATTTTCTACTCACTGAAGTGCTTTGCCATGTACAAAACCCTGGCTTTCTTTTTCAGGAATCTTGCCATCTGTTGAGTACCTTGTACTAGCCTAATGTGCAAAAGTAAGACTCAGCTCATGTTCTCTTTTCCTCATTTGTTCAGCATACAAGCTTGCCATCTTACTCAGAAAGAAAATCAAACTGTATGAACATTAGGCTTTTTAAGGATATGTAGAAGAATATCAAATGGGAATAGAAGTCAGTCTATAATTGAGATTGTAGTGCATTTTTGGTTTACATCTTAATTTTTGGCTTCCTTTCTAGGTTCAACAAAAAAATCTCCCTATTTCAAAATGCTCAAATGTGTGTTCTAGACTACAACATAATGAGGCCGTACAGTTTGGAGTTCAAAATTCAGTTTTTCTCATGTATTTGAATATACTCAAATGTGAGTTAGTTGAGAATCATCAAAATATTGGTGAACATAAATTTACTGTTAGAAGTTTTCCAGCCCTTTATTAAAAAAAAAAAAAAGAAAGAAGTTTTAGGTAAGCCAACTTCTTTGAAGTCTTCAAACAGACATACAGTACCTTTAATACTGCATATTTTCTTTATTGAAAGTTTTTTTCCCCCCAGTTTGTATAACGGTGTTATAAAATATCTGATCTGGTGGACGTAATGCATTCTTACCAGGCTCATGTCCCTCCAAAAAAGGACCAAAAAGTAAAAACTTACTGGAATCTTCTCAGTGAATGAAGATTTAATTGCCTTCAAAAGAGTTAGAAAGTCTTTCTGCGTATCTCAGAAAAGAGAGGAAACTGCTCGGTTACTATTCAGTATGCTTTCCCTGCAGACAATCTGAAATTTATAAAAGTGAAACTTGCTTTTGGAAACAGAAACCTTGAGGTCAGAGGATTAGGAAAACAATGGAAAATGCCCTTTGTAAACTTGCTCTCTGAGGCAAAAGCTTCTTTGAAGAAGTTGAAAAGTAAAATTCAGAATAGTGCAAAATGAGGAACTGTTAGGCCTTTGTGCTCAAATGGTTAAAGTCTCCAGTGTAGTGAAACACTTCATTAAAATTTTGTCAGCCACACTGAAGTGTTAGCCTTGGACTAACCTAAACAAATGTGATGGATTGGCACGTGAGTATCTTGCAGTGCTACATCTCAACACAATTTCACAGTTTCTTTAACGTCTTTTCTTTTTCCTTTTCTTTTTTTTTCCTGCTGTATTCCTCCTTTGAAGGAAGGTACATTTTATTTTGATCATCCTGCATTTTAAAAATTTATTCCTTCACATTTGCGTGGCTACCTGTTTGGAGTTATGGTGGGCCTTTTATTTTTCTGACCATTAAATAAGCCTTGAATTTTAGCTCATCATACAGCATAAACTGAAAGTTTTCATACTTCTCTGTCTGTGTGACTAGCTTGCTGGTTTATATTTTATTGCTATTTTGTGAATTAGGAAAACCTTGAACAATAGTAGCAGATTTTAAAAAGAGATTTGCGTATTATCCTCTGTGTAACTTGAAACGCATTTCCTTGCAGTTTTGTCTGTGGGTTTTGTTCAGGGCTCTGTTTGATTCAAAAGCAATTAAATGGAAAATAGACACTACAGTTTTAGAGTTACTCTGCAGGTTTCTCTGCAGTGTTTATACTTGGGGAGTAGGTTCAGAACTGGAGTGGCTGGCTGTAGTTGTGGAGGATATCAAATATGGATTTTCAGTATAGGGCGTGAGAAGCACTGGGTTCCTGGGAGCTGAGAGCTGAGATTTATCTGGGGAATTCTGAAGTGAAAGAAATATGGATTGATCGAAGTCTACTGTTAAATGAATTTTAATGTGAAGAGATGAGGGATATCTGTATGTCTTTAAGGAATACTATTGTTCTATAATATATTCTATATTTCTATAATACTTTTGGTTTTTTTAGTAAGAGAAACAGCGACCATAATTGACAAGACAGGAAGAATAAGAAAGGGTTTTCTGGTTATTGTCCTACAAATTGGGTTATAGCTTAAGTTTTGCTCCATATTTGACTCCAGTGCATACATGGTTTCTAATCTGAGTAATGCTTTATATATGATAAGGCAAGGATACACCTTTCTCATTGAACTAACAGTGTTAGGATGATGTCTCTCATCTACTCATTGTATTCAGTTCAGGTACTGTTTTGCTGTGTGCTCATCCTTGCTTTAGCTAGGTTAACTCAATAGCAATCAATTATAGTGTGAATAAGTATGGCTGCAAAGAAAATAAACAGGAAAAACACTGAAATTTGAATATTACTTGCCTTTTCCTTAATATCCCATGACAATGTCCAAGTTCTTTAAAATAATTGTGATTGCTACTATTTTTTTTCTCTTTTTTTCTCTCTTTCAGGAATTCCCCTAATTCCCTGCCACTAACACTTCTTCAGGTCTTTCTATCAGTTTATGACCATATAATCTATGGCAAATTGCTACCCTGCATCTTTAATAAATATTCAGGGCACAAAGTGAAAAGAAATCTATGATCTCATAGAAAGAATTAAGATTTTTCTGCAGCTAGAGGCTTTTACCTGTAATTTAAACAAAATTATTTAACTGCAAATAAACATAACTGAATTGTTAACATTTCCCCCCCAATTGCATAGTATTGTTCATTTGCTTCTGGGTAGGTTTTCATTTTTCCTTTACTTTTCCATTTAGGAACTTAGAAGAAGAGGTTATGTCTCTGAAACTTACATAGTTCTGTATCACTGTTGTGATAACAATGACATGTTAAAAATGTCAACAGTGTCAAATACATCCATATTTATGTCACTGGCCATTTGAAAGCAATCTTGTTAGAAATTATGTGTATATCGGTGCTCATTCTTGAAAATGTAGTGATGCACCTGTTCTGAAATTAATTCAAGAGGACATTTCAGTGCTGTGGCAGTCTTGGCAAGTGTTAAATGCATTAATCCTTATGTCCTACCAAAAGTTTCATGCTCTTTGGATGACATTCAGCTTAAATTATCACAGCATCCCAGCAACTTCTGTTGATTTTTTTTTTTTTTTAATTGGAATCTCAGCCTCTTTTAAAGAAATCTGATTAAAAGTCAAGCCTGTTAATATGCCACCAAAATGAAATTTCCCCAAATTTACCCATGAGGATAATAGTTTAATTTTTTAATAGATTTCTATTTTCCATTAATACATGGTTTAAGATAAAGTTGAGTTCAAGTTATAAAAATAATCAATGATAGCTAGAGAAGGCATGTGTAAATTAACTCATCTGTTGTGCTTCAAGGTAGCCAGGTCTGAGAGTTATGGTATTTAAAAAAAAAAAAAAAAAAATCTTAAAGGATCCCCAAATTCACTATGCTTTGAAACCTGCAAGTTACCTGTCCTACCACTAACTTGTGATAGATTTTACAGAGATGACTTTAGAAAAATGGCTGCTGGGAATTGAAAAGATTTTGTTATCTACATGGAATTATACCTTATGTTTTCATTTAAGTTAAGAAATTTATGTATAAACTAAGCAGGATTCCTGATACGAATTTGATATTGCAAGGAAGGAATTTATATATGATCTAAACAGGAATCCCTAATACTAATTTAATATCACAAGGTAGACTGAATTGTGAATGACAAACTTCTGAGTCATAAATACATGTAAATGTTTCATCTGGATGATTTACTCATATTCTGTTGAAGGGAGTTTATTTTTCATCTACCGCATATAGGAGTACTTAATTTAAATAAAATGGCATGTGCGTATGCATGTGTATAGGAGGTTTGAACCATTAAATGGTGGGGAATACTCCAGAAATAATAGAGAAGAGAGATCTTCTTTGACAGGCACAGTTGTGCTTCTGTTGGAAGTAACTGATCTATCAGGTGTTAAATAATTGTGATGGAAGGGACTGAAATTATCAGTTTTGAGGCCTTTAAGAGTTTCTACACTTTCTGGGAGTTCAATAAAGCATACAAAAAAAATTTGAAGAAAATAATGCACCAAAACAATTTGGGAATAGTCAGACTATATAATATGGAAAAGTGCTCACAAAGATTATTTTTCTTAGACTCCATTGCAGAAGACAAGTGAAATACCTCAATTTATTTAGTACCCAGGGTACACCTGTAAGCCTATGTATTCTATACTTAGACTTTTCCTTAGTGATTCAAATGTTTGTAACATCTATCATATGAAAATGCAACAACACAATTTGCAGGAAAAAAGCCCGAAGAAAACAAGGTTTTATGGGCATAGAGTAGGTACATTGGAGTGCGTACAATGCTTAGGTATGTAGTGCAGAGATTTGGACCTACTGATTTTTGGAAGGACATTAATGAAGGCTACATGGTTAGTAAGCTGAGATGTTGCTCGATGTAGTCTTCACGTTCTCTTGCTGTGTCCTTTCCTTTTTGTCATATAATTATATGGTGTATTCTCTGGAAAATTGTACTACTGTCATTAAATGTATGTATCAGTGCTTTTAGTGTTCTAATCTATGGCTGAGGTTCTGAGCCACATAAGCTACAAATAACTTGGAAATTGCAAGATAAAATGAATTAATTCAGCATTATGAAAAACAATTTTAAACTGATTAATGCCAGTTAAGATTGTATACAAGTAGATAGATTTAAAAAAAGAGAAATATAACTTGCTTTTATAAATGAAACTGAAGATATTTCAGTCTTGATTTATATTTGGAAAAAAAATACTGTGACTGTTCTACTTTCAGCTGTCGTTTTTGTCAGTTCTTAATTTACTTCTTTCTAAACAAGTTTACAAATTTGTTCATTTAAAATTGAAAGTTGGCTGGTGCTGTTTCTGTTTAACACATGCTTGAAAATGTGCTACTTTTGAAGATGCTTATTTAGGTGAAAGCGTAAGTCAAGCATTTGAATGTATTTACTTTCAGAAATCTGTTTCGATTGTCTGCCTAACTAGGTCTTCCAGTGTTCCTATTTTTTCATTTTAACTTGCAAGTGGAATAAAAAAGCAACCACCATTATTTGTTTAATATGAATTTGGGGACTAGTTTGTTTCCACTGAGTAATAGATTACATGAAGTTATATATGTATAGTTACATATAGTTGTAGAAAGATTCTTCTCACTTTCTGCTGAGGAGTCCTGAGAAGCTGTATGAATCCTTACACTGTAAGAATTCTGTGAACTGAATTTTCACCCTGCAGTTTTGTGTTGAATGTTCTAATTACGAAAGCTTACATGATATGTAGTGGTTTGGGTGTGGCAATTTGAATGAAGCTTTGCAGTAAATTTCTTTTGTTGAGAGGGAATTTCTTGTTACAACAGGGTACCAATGCCTTGACACATGAATAGTCTGGTAGTAAGGACAGTTGCTTGGAGTGGTTCAGCTTGAATCAAGCAGGAGATGTATTTTGAATAGATTTTCCCTTATTGTAAAAGTGCATTTCATCAGGGTTGACTTGGCCAGTATCTTCTGTTAACTGTGCTTTCTTTACATAAATATTTCTGGGGACAGTAGAAGACCCATTGGCTTGACACAGTAATTTTGGGTCAAGAGTCTCATTTTCAAGACCTTACTCAGCCTGATTTGGGGCAGTATACTATCTTAGGAGGTCACTCTTCCATTTTAGTGTGGGCTGCTCCATGCCATTTTTCATCCAACAACTTCAAGGTCAAAGTGCTGAATAGGAAAAAATGGAAAGACATTTTTTAGAATAAAACAGTGTGTTCTTGTAGTTTTATCATCTTTCTGCATTTTTCTTGAGTGATCTGCAGCATTCCTGTAGCATTTTTCACCAGTACATGAAAAAATCTCAAGAATGTATGATGCTAGTTATATTCTACATCATAATCATCACTATCAGAGTGGAAAATATAAGTAAAAGTGTGAAATTATTTGAACTTTCAGGTTCTAATTCATTAAGGAAAATCGGTAGTTGCATTACTGAGCCATATTCACTAGCTAGGAGCTGCACAGCACAAACGAGAATGGTATCTGCCTAAAATACAGTACAACTGTAGGTCTAAGACAAGGCAGAAGAACCTAGGCAGCTCAGGGAGTACACGGAAACATACCAATGGCATCTATTTATTTATCTAACTATCTATTTATAAGGCATCATTGACAGAATCAGACTCACAGAATGCTTGAGGTTGGAAGGCACCTCTGGAGGTTATCTGATTCAACTCCTTGCTCAAGCAGGGCTACCTAGAGCTGGTTGCCCAGGACCGTGTCCGTGACACCTCCTGTGTTTTGCCTCTTGGGTACCACTGGAAAGAGCCTGTCTCTGTCCTCTTTGTACCCTCCCTTCGGGTATTTATATACACTGATAAGATCCCCTCACATGTATTGTGAGGATGTCAAAACTTACGGGCAAAACTGACAACGGTATGGCAACAGGGAAGAGTGGATGAAGTAAAGAATAAAAATCTCTGATATCTGTGGCTACAGATTTGTTGAAAAAATTGTCGCATATACACACAGAGTCACAAAAGGTATAATCCACAGGTGTCACATTGTCAGGAGGTGCTATCTTTTCTTGTGCTCAGAATCTTGTTTTATGGGCAAAGAGAAAGTACACCTTACGTATCTAAGCCAATAATTTATTATTAGTACACTTGAAATCTTAACCTTTTAATCATTATTAGCCCAGATCTAATCATTACAGAAAGAATAGTAATACAGTTTGAACTGTTATACACTGACTTCTTAGCACTAGGAAAAGGGGTAGAAACTATGCTCACCCTCCTGCAGCTCCTCTGGGTGTAAGGTTGGTCTCTTCCAAGTGCTGGTGAATTGTAAGCTACTGGTGTCCTTCACTGGGAGGAATATGATGTAGATGGTTTCTTCTCTAGGATACACTTGGGGTCCTTTCTATATGTTTGCTACCATGTTTTTACACCTTACTCTTTCTTCATTGGTCTGCAGCTCCATGTTACATCCAAAATCACTATGTATGGTGTCTTTTACATATGTTAGATATTATTCATTCTCTTTGTTACCCCCAAAATGGTGGTTTTGTCCAGCTCTTGTCTGCTTTTCTTTATCGGACTGTTGGTGAATTATTTACAGCCTTTGGGGTTTACAGTGTCAAATGTGTATCCCATCTCTTATCATGCCAGGCCTATACTTCTCTGTGCTGCATCCGCCTCTCAAAGCCTCCATCGTGATGCAAGGCCTGTATTTCTTTACACTACGTCATCACCTTATTCATAAATATCTCATTCTACACAGAGTAACTGCTTCTTACAATTATCTGTATAAAACTGTGGTTGTACCAACAAAAGTAAAACAAATTAAGCATAGTATCCTGATCGATTGGACAAATTGTTGTGGCAGTTAAACCTCATAAAACAAAGTTGCAATCAGGTCAAGAAAAGTTCAGAGCAAGCCGGGCAAGCCTCAATCTTGAGGCCTTGCAAGCTCAATACAATGCAACAGAAATACAATATCTGGCCCATTACTAGCTAGGGCAATATAGTGTTACAGGACTACCCGGCTTGGATGAGACAAAGTTTGTTTTAGATAATTAGTACATGAAAGAGGTGGACATGAGTTCCAGTCACTTCTCTAATGAATGTTCATTCAAGTGAATAGAAAATGATTCTGTGGCACTCTAGAATATTAATTTAAGAGAATTACTGTTCCTTTAGAAAGATTGGTTCTTTTTTCCCCCCAATTTATTAAATAGTTGTGTATGCTCATTGTTGTCAGGAATAGGTTATATTACCCTTGAAAAACAAAACTGGTATCTTTGCGCGTGAACTGCTTTCTAGAAAACAGTGAACAATGGCAAAATTAGTAATCAATTGCTTTACGGAAAGAAAACTTCATCAGAAATTATTGACCTGCATAGTATGTTCAGGATGATTCTACTTACTGGGTGTGGAATCAGAGCAGTTGTTGCAGTGAAACTTTCAGAAGCAGTGGATTTTGTTTGGCAACAGCCTTTCCCATTTTGTACAGTAGATAGTGTGCCTGCTGAAATTTCTTACATAAAAAGGGACATAACAATGTATTCCACAGGAAAATAGGAAATAGTTGTTCTCTTTGAGTGTCTCAGCTGTTTTTCTTATGGGATAAGTGAAGCATTTTGTTCCTACTTTGAAGGAAAATAGTAGCTTCTGAAGTAATATTTAATGTTTTACTCATGTGATTCCTTGTGGATATATTTAATAATAGAAGAGATATTGGACTGGAGATTGAGGTAGTGTTAATAATCATAAGCACCAATGATACGAATTCTTTTTCTAACTCATCAGGTATGCGCAGTTTGTTTCATATGAAGTTGATGTGATTACTCCTATTGAAAAACTTAAAGAAATGTAGTATTACATGGCATCTTTTCATTCAAGAAGGAAAGAGAGAAGTCTACTTGTAATTTTTGTTCAATAGCTATCTTTTTTTAATGTAACAGTTTCTGGCTGAATTGTTTGTATTATCTTAACTTCCAATCAGATACTATTCTTACAGCATGTCTGTACTGAGGAAAAATGTTACCCAGTATAATACGGTATTTCCCTTGGTGGTCCTTTTTTATAGATACGCACTATATTACAGCCTTGTCACTTATTTTGTTGTGGGAAGGGGTGAAGGGTGAATAACGACGGGAATATTTGTTGTGAGTTTGGGGAAGGGGAAAAAATAAAGGTCAACACCAATATGAGAAATCTTTCTCCAGTGTTGCTGTCTTCATCAAAGTGTCAGAACTTGGCTCATCACTTCTATAAACTGTTAAAAGAGATAAAGTATATAATGAGCCTAGGAAATCTATTTGAATTTTTCATATGTGAACCCAGTAAGCTGATCAATAAGTTTTATACTTCATATTCGCGATTTATCTTCACTGTTTATTTATCTGCCACCACTTTTTAAATGAAAGCTATGGTAATTTTAGCAACAGAACTTGAAAAACAAAGTTCAGCAATGTTTGTCCTTGCATAGCTGGCTTTTAGAGGCCAAATTCTAAGGAAAAGCAAACAAAAAGCATATCCTTCCATTTATCTCATTCTTGAGATCATGCTGTTCATTTCCATCAATACCAACTTCTATTATTTTATAGCAATATTCATATGACTTAGTGGTTAAAGTCCACCATGTTCCTAGTGCACATTTAAGTTTGGAAGAAGAACATGCAAATTGGAAATTTTGAACCATTCTAGTTCATAGAGAATCATTTCTGTCTTTGTCTTCAGAAAAAAATTAAGACAAGACATAGGGTAATGGATGACATGAGGTGGTTTGATGAGCCTAAAACATACCATCTATTTAAAATGTATAAGAGTATAAATAGTCACCAGATGGCACTGTGGCTGAAATTTAAACAAGGCAACCATAAATATAGTCAGCTAGATCTTGGAATAAATGTTCGTTTTCTCTGAAGTTGTTGTATCGAACAGTGTTGGTGGTTTTTTTTTTCCTGTGTTGAACTTTAACTCTACCTTTTCTTAGCTTCAGTAGCTAGTGCTTAGGACTGCTGGTTTATCCAAGCAAAAACATTTATGTAAATTGAGCCATCTAATTGATACTTGCTAACGATTAATTTTAGACTATCTGATTAAATTATAATAAATTCAGACAACTTTTGATATTCTGCTTTTACTTCTAAGGCAATACATGCAACAAATTATTTGAGAAAAACAGTCATTCTGATCAGAGTCAAATGCTACTTGACTAAAGATTTATACCAGAACAGAGTCATAAAGTAATAGTCATAGTATTCTGTTTAAATTCGTGGCACAAGTTTAACTGGAACTCTTATCAAACCCTTTACCGCCCTTGGAATAAAAGCAATTTTGTAGTAGACATTGAAGTTAAGTGGAACAAAAATTACTTTCTTTTGCACAGAGGTTTCATCTAATTTTTGTTTTATTTGTAAGAATCAGTTACCTAAATGATGTGTTAAAAGAACGCTACCAGTCAAGCTATTGCTCATTCTAGTGGCTTATTTTTCTCATGAATTTTTCTGTTTGAAAAAATATCTAACGAGATCTGACATAACTTTCCTTTAGTCCTAAGCATCACACTTTGACTGGTTGAGTAAACATCTTAGTGGCAGTAACATCACTTGGCAGATATGCAAAAATCTTAGATAGAGATGGAGTAGTACTGTCAGTATTTATATAAATTTTCAGAAGTTCAGAGTGGTAATGTATGCTCTATGTTCTAATTCCTGTGTGATAAATCTAGAAAAAAGATTGGAAGAAAGAACCAGCGTGTAGTTGATAATGGACAAATCTGAGAAGAAGTGTTCTTTTTGCCTTGCAGCCTAAGTTCACTGCCATGATCAAGTTGATCCATATGCTTTATGGAAACAGCAATTCTAATTATCCCAAGAGCTTAATTTCCTTGCCTGAATATTAAAGTCTCATACTATGGTATAGTTTATTTTTTCAATATTTAAGTTTTATATGGCAGATTACATTCTCTTACCAAAAACAAGGCTTTAAGAGGGACACAACTGATAGAAGTTGTTCTATTTAAATTGTAGTTCATCCTTAAATAATCTTCAAGAAGGATGGAAAGTGTAATATAAACCTTCTCTAAAACCTATTTTCATTTTGGCTGGGAGATACTTTTCCTTTTCTAGTGTCTTGTTTTCACTTGCATTTGGAAGTACACATCAAAGATGTTCCTTTACTGCTAAAGAACACAAATTCAGTGCACTTTAAACTCTGATGTCTTATTTTTAATGTAGGCAATACCTGTTAAAACCCTATTACTGAAACTTAATACACACATATACACTTCTAAAATAAAATTAAATACTTACCTTACACCATATTACTCCAGGCAACAGTATAGGCTGGATGCTGACTGGCTAGAAAGTAGCTTTGCAGAAAAGGACTGGGTGGACAACAGATGGAACAGGAGTCAGCAATGTGTGTGCCTTTGCAGTGAAGGCCAACTCCATACTGGGATGCACCAGAAAAAGTGTAGTCAACAGGCTGAGGGAAATCATTCTTCCCCTCTGTTCAGCGCTTGTGACACCACTTCTGGAGTACTGTGCCCAGTTTTGGGTTCCTCAGTATAACAGAGACATGGACATGGTGGAGTGAGTCCTGTGAAGAACCACCATGCTGGGTAGGGCATTGGAGTCCATGACTTATGCGGGGAGTTACGAGAGAGTTGGGTTTCTGTAGTCTTAAGTGGAGATGGCTAAGGGAGTTACATGATGGGAGAGTGTAGAGAGGAGGGAGACAGAGTCATCTCAGAAACGCACAGTAAAAAAATAATCACAGAATCACAGAACTGCTGAGTTTGGAAGATGCATCTGGAGGTTATCTAGTCCAAACCCCCTGCTCAAGCAGGACCACCTAGAATCAGTTGCCCAGGACCGTGTCTAGATGACTTTTGAGTATTTTTGAGGAGGGAGACTTTACAGCCTCTCCGGGCAACCTGTTCCAGTCACCCTCACAGTAAAAAAGGGTTTCCTCATGTTCAGAGGGAACCTCCTGTGTTTCAGGTTGTGCCCATTGCCTCTTGTCCTGTCCATTCAGTTTGTTCCCATTACCACTGTCCTGTCACTGGGCACCACCCAGCTAATAAGCAATAGGCCCAAGCTGGAACATAGGAAATTGCAGCCAAATATTAGGAAGATTCTTGTTCACAGTGAGGGCACTCAAACAAAAAACGGTTGCTCAGAGATGTTGCAGAATCTCTATCTTCAGAGATATGTTCAGAATTTGACTCTATGAACCCCTAAACAACCTATTGTAACTTAGCCCTGCTTTGAGCAGAGGGTTGCACTGCATAACCTCCAGAGATTCCTTCTCAGCTAAAATATTCAATGATATATGACATTATTTACTCTGCAAGCACATTTTTGTTTGTGAAGACCTTCATCATTTGTACCATTTTTTTTTTGATCAGCCACATTTTCCAGTGTACAGTCACTTATTAGGAAATTAGCAGTCTGTATATTTATTTGATAATTTAAAGAAATGTAAATATTTCCCTGAATAATAAAGGAAGCTTGTTTGTTTTTCATCAGCTGACCTAACTGGCCACAATGGTATTACTGCACTGTTACAAACTGTGATCACAAAGATTTTGACTTAAGACGATGGACATACTAAAAGTAGAAAGCAAAAGATACCTGTTTTTGAGAATGTGTGTCTGAATTAATGACTACTGAATTTAGAAATCTGTTTTCAGACAGTTTTCCTTTATTCATATTGAATGGTAGCTCATACAGTTATTAGTAACAACTGTGTAGCCATCATTTCCTTGTTTCAGTTATATGGAACTATATTAGAATGAAGCTGAGCTCCAGCAGCTCAGACAGATGATTTGTGTGCTGTTGATTACCATGTGCTCTTTTATTTTTTCCTTGTAAAATGATTTTTGATTCTGCCCTTGCTTCATGTACTTTGAATTCTAGGCATTACTTCATGTTTTATAGCAGCCTTTTCAAGATTTTTACTGTTGTGCTTTTATTTGTAGTGTTATAGGCAGGAGGGAGGTCAAAAAATGTCATACTGTCTGTCTCCTGTGTGCCACAGATGTTCATTTTCAGCTTCATGCAGAAAAAACCTGAAATTCACTATGTGTATGTGACAAAGTGTTTCTGAGGACAAGTGTTCAAATGCAATATTGTCAAGCTATTTTTAGCCAACTGCTGTCCCTATAGTGCTGTTTAAAGATTCAGCTCAGGCTGCTAATAGATATATTTATAACCATTCTGTCAACTGCCACAGCATGAGTGCTGTTACAGATGATAATTCTATTCTTGGAAGCAGTGCCATGGTTACCATTCCCCTAGCTGCTCAAATAGAAGCTATACATCTGTATACACTTAGTAGCATTTTAATATACTAACACATTTTTACACTGCAAAAAAGAACAAAACTAGACGTGATATTAAAAGAAATAATACATGCAGACAAGCACATGAAAAAATTAAAATCAGTGTATTTACTTGTTTAAGAAAATACAATAACTTCTTTAGTTATATTCTGAAGTCTGGATGTGAAAGAAACTATGAGAGTTTTAAACTGCATTTTACTGGCATTTATTTTTAATGTAAGCAGTTTGACTTCATTGGTTTTTGTTTCATGTCAGATTGGTAATGTATAGACACTGAAGTACAGTATGAGTGTGTGCAGACATGCTTTTTGTACTGTAAAAGTCATTATGCTGATGAGGGTGGTGTTATGCCTTCTAAGAAATTCAGAATTTTACTAAATTAGAAATTCATCTGCTTAAAGGTGAAATTTGATATGAAAAGTTTCACATGGCTTTACATATGTGTGCTGTGCTCCAAGCATGGGTTCATGAGATGCTCTTTCCTTTGGAAGCCCCAGCAGTGGCTTTAGATGACTGCCTGGCATCACAGCAAGCACCTAAGTCTTTTCTGAGGCTGAGTATCACGTAGAAGCCTTGGATACTCCTTCATTTGGGCCTAAAACCCAAGTGATCCAAGGTCCTGCAGCTTTCTTAGACTCTGACTCTTTTGGGTAAATATTCGCTAAGTGATAATACAGAGTCTGGGACTCAACTGCTTTCAACTGCTTTATTTGCTTTCTCTAAGTACTGAGGAGGCTTTAAGTAAGTGTGACTGGAGTGAGGACATTAGGTGCCCCATTTGAGTAAACTATGTTTCTAGTGGCTGCACTGTAATGTTCTTGCAGCACTGCAGCATGCCTGACAAAGACACTAGAAAAGAGTGTAGACCTGCATGGTAGAGGAGCTGCCAGGGCTTTGGAGTTTGTCTATTTTTGTTTTGGTTTTGCTATTAGGTTTGCAGGGAATTGGACTGTAGGGCCATGAGTAGTGGCAAAAGGCTCTAATAACATTGGTGATACAGGTTTGGGATGATGTGCTATCATCCACCATTCTGGGAAAGAGATGACATGGTCTAGTTTTACTCTATTGTTTTTGTGGAGTTGGGGAAAGGGCTTCTGTGAATCATGGACAGAAGTGGTTAATTCTTATTTGCCTCTAAATTCATTAGGTACAGATCAAAAAAAAAGCTATCTTGGCTTTTATATGACTACTGTAATCATAAAAAGATCAATAGGTTTTTTTAGTACATTGTCATTGTCGTTGAATGTATCGGGTTTTTGCTAGACATTGACATGAATTACAGATCATGCCTGCCTGAAAAATTGAAAATAAAATGAACTTTGATTTGTAGGAAGATTTGTGGAAAGATTAATATTTTGAAGAAGACAGCATCAGTATTACTGATTTCTTCAGCTGTGGGAATTACCAAGTGAAGTTTTAAAATAATCAAAAGGAAGTTTTCATAATGTGCATAATTTAAATTGTAGAATTCATTACTATTAAATGTTAGGAAGGCCAGAAGAATAGACATGTTTAACATGGAACAAGAGAAATGGAAAACTGGATTTGATACGTAGCTATTGTCTGGTTGATCCAAATGCAATGTCTGTGCTAAAAACTTTTGTTGCTGGATACTAAGAATAAATGAGAGTGATGATCATTTTGTTGCCTTGCTTGGCACTGGTGAGGCCGCACCTTGAATACTGTGTTCAGTTTTGGGCCCCTCACTACAAGAAGGACATTGAGGTGCTGGAGCTGTCCAGAGAAGGGCAACGAAGCTGGTGAAGGTTCTAGAGAACAAGTCTTATGAGGAGCGGCTGAGGGAACTGGACTCTTTAGCCTGGAGAAGAGGAGGCTGAGAGGAGACCTCATCGCGCTCTACAACTACCTGGAAGGAGGTTGTAGCGAGGTGGGGATTGGTCTCTTCTCCCAAGTAACAAGCGATAGGACGAGAGGAAATGGCCTCAAGTTGCACCAAGGGAGGTTTAGACTGGACATTAGGAAAAACTTTACCGAAAGAGTGGTCAGGCCTTGGAAGAGGCTGCCCAGGGAAGTGGTGGAGTCACCGTCCCTGGAAGTATTTAAAAGACGTGTAGATGAGGCGCTTAGGGACATGGTTTAGTGGGCATGGTGGTGTTGGGTTGACGGTTGGACTTGATGATCTTAGAGGTCTTTTCCAACCTTAATGATTCTATGATTCTATGATTCCTCCTTAAACAGATACTGCTGCACATTGTAGGATGCAGAGCTACGTGAACGTCTGATTTGTTCCAGTAAGATATTAAGAAAAAGAGCAGCAGGGCTGCATGTATCCAGAGTATTTTGTTATAAAATAAAGAAATGTTCACAAGTCATCCAGTCTATCAGAAAGCATCTTATTGATGTGTCTAAAATACAAAAGCCAAGTTTGTTTGGTTTGGCTGCTCAGAGGAATTTTTCTATTTTTAAGGTTTTTCATACTTTTTACTGGTCTATTAAGTGGGTTTTGTAAAATCTAATGAATTTGCTGAACAGTTTCAAAAAAAAGATAATGTACTGGCTCATTACTTGATAATTTTACTTTTTGCACAATTTTCAGTGAAGTTTTCAAAAAACATTGAAGTAATGTGGATGTTTTTATGTAGATGGTAGAACAATTACTAGTTTTATTAGTTTTCTTGAGGATAACTTTTGTTGTAATAAGTGCAGGCAAGTAGTCTATGTCTTCTAATTGTGAAGGTGATGAGGCATGAACAAATATGAATCCAGATTCTTTTAATAGGTTTACTCAAATTTTGTACCAGAAGTGTGAATCATACTGCAATTTGTCTTTCTAGTTTATTATTGGAATTGCAATGTGCCCGGTTGTGTCTACAAATGAAGCAGGTATCCAGCTTGTGTTGTGAATGTGAAATAGTTCAGGCAAAATTGTATTAAAAGAAAGACTAAAATCTAGTTTGAGATGGACTGAATACAGCTTGGTATGCTCAGAATATGTACAGCTTAGAATTTTTGTGTGGTTTCTAGAACGTACAAGAGGCTTAGGTGTTGGGTAAGGTGTTGTGTAAAAATCAAGAGAGCAATTAAGAGCCTTATATCCTGGTTTTGCACTTGCCTTCAGATGGAGAAAAAAGGAGCAGGAAAAATGTCATGCCAGTGATTAATAGTGATTCTACTTCTATAAAAAGAAAAAGTAATTGATTGGCAGAAGAGTTTATACATGATGTACACCTTAAAACATATTACATCTGTGAGATTTACTACTCTTAATCGTATAATGCTATCAAAGCTATATTATGTATTGTGAAGGTATATATATTATGTATATGTGAAGGTAACTATGATTAAAGCTGCCCGTGTTCCAAAAGTGCTTGGAATAGAAGTATAAGAGGACGCTGCAAAGTGAAGGGTCTGTAGGGTTGTAATATCTGAACTACAGAGGTTTGTTTTAAAATGAAATAGGAATATTATCACATTAGATTCATTTAATAGGACAGCAGGAAAACGTGTATGAAGGAATGGTCAAAACAAACTTTATTCGACAATGAAGAACTTCACTGCATTAGTTGGCTGGTCATGCCCAAAATTCTGGACATATATGCCTATATAAATTACTGGAGATATATATATACCTCTGTGTAAGTATGTATGTATTTGTATATATGTGCACCTAGAAGCAAGTGGGAGAATTTGGTATTTGGTCTTGGGCATGTATAGAAAAAAAGAAAAAATGTCTGAAGATGAATTTACGGTAAAAAACCAAAAATTTGTAAAGGTGATGCTGGAGAGCATGAAAAAATGTGTTGATAAAGAGGAGAGCTTTGAAGGAAAGAATTACTTTATTGTTGAATAACATTCTGTAGATGGCATCCAGATGTGATTTTTGAAGTGATGCAGTTTCTTTTTTGAAGTCTGATGAAGGATATGGTGTTTTTCATATTGAAGGGACAAAAGCAGATTTGAGACTGGTGACTCAGGAAGGTTCCTGATGACTGGAAAAAAGTTAATGTTGTGCCCATCTAGAGGAAAGATAAGGAGGCAGATTCAGGGTTGCATAGGCTGCTCAGCCTCATTTCAGTTTCTGAAAAGATAATGGAGCCTTTTTCAAACATGTGAAAGACAAGAATGTAATTGAGCACAGTCAGTGTGGACTTACCAACCTCAGCTCAAACTTGACCAACCTGATTGCCTTCTTGGATGAAATTGCTGGTTCTTTGATGACACAGGCTGATATCGTCCATTATCAACAATCAGATGGTGAAACAGAATGCATTCTCAGCAAATTTGTGGATGATACTGAGTGTTGGATAGACATTGTAAGTGGTAGCGACTGAGTCCAGAAGTATCTTGGGAAACTTGAGGTTGGAGCCAACAGGAATTTCAGAAGTTCAGCAAGGAGAAATGCAAAGTTCTTCTGATGAAATTATCTTTGTAGTCACAGTGGATGCCAAGTTTAATATGAGCCAAGAGTGTGTCCTCACTAGGAATAAGGCACAGCTGTTCTTGATTCTATATATTATGGAGTATTATGGAGTCCTTTGTGGAGGTAAAGCAAGTTTGATCATTGTTAAATTCTCAAACACATTTCATCTACTTCCTCCTAACATGCAGAAATCACACTGGTTTTATTGTTTAATAATACTGTATTAATAATGGAAGATGTCAAGCATGAGTGCTGTATTCAGTTTCACTGGCCATAAGAGATGGTTGCCAGATCTCCATGTTATCTTAGTGTTTGGCAGAACCATGCTTTAATTATTCCCTTTTTATTCTCTCCCAGACAACTGAGTTGTTTGAAGCAGTTGTTTCTTCTCTTCCACAAGTTTTCCCATGGAATTTTTTAGATTCCTGCCAACCTTGCCTTTTATGTGAGACTGCAAAGGAGGTTGTGACAGATTGGTTTGCAGTTTCATCAATATGCTACTAATATTCATTTTTACATCTCCCTTTCATGAAACACAGATGGTCAGGTTTTTTAGATGATCAGTGTGTGACTGAAATTGGGTTTTGGCTAAGAGCTCTTGGCTGAAACTCATCCTAACTGAAGCAGATGACACTGGTTGACTACGGGGAAAAGATGAGAAGGTAGGAATTTGTTTCTTCAAGAAGGTGTAGCTGCATTTAGTTGTTAAGACATATGATGCTTGGCTTAGATTGTTGCTTTTGCTTTTTGGATATGAAGAAAGAAGAGGCATCTAACCATATTTCCTAATGTTCATTCAAAATGCAGCTTTCTGCTTTTATTTTACTGATGAGATGCTGGCTTTAGCTGATGATGTCGAATGTCATTTTTGTGGCTTTGTCTTCAGAGGTATTGAATTCCAGTTACCAAGAGTGTATCTGTGATACGACATGTACCTTCCTCTGTTTAGTGTTCTGCATAGAACACATTATATATAGCCTTTTGGAAAGAGCATTACCTTTCAGAATGTTTTTTATTTCTGTCTGGAGCCCTTAAAACAACTTTGTTTGCGTGTATGCATCTCAGTTTCCTGTTCTCTTGAGTGAGAACAGATAGAATTCTTAAGATATGGTTTGTAGATTGAGCTGCTGTCATTCATCTTCTGCTTGGCATATTAGTTTCTTTCCATTTAAGAAATAATAATTTCCATAGCTCAGTTATCAACAAATGTGTGTGGCAGACAACAGTGTTCATATCCACGTTGTACTGAGATGTTCTGGTAGACGTAGGTTTTTGTAGCACTTAATTAAATGCCTACAAGTCTCAATCAAATACCTGGGAGAACCCCTGTATTTGAATTAAAATTTAAAAGAGAGATGAAGTTATATAAAAATCTCTGTAAGCCTAAAATATTGTTTAGTCTTTGAAAACACTGCTAACTTCGTGAGGGGGTATCCAATTCCATTTATTGGAGCTGTGCATCAAGAATTCTACACGTGTGCATAGAAATCATACATTTTTATGCAACTCGCACTTAAATTTGTTTTATATGTACTTAGACAAAGTAAAAGTTTAATTTGCAAAATATTCCTTGGCAGGCATTGTCTAGTTTCTGTGGTGATTCTTTTGTGATCTGTTTAAACACTGGTATGGAACATGCAGAATTATGAAGACAATTCTAACTTTTAAGAAAACTCTTTTCAGTTCAAAATGATGGTTTTCTGGTCTTGTTTATTTAGAGAGATGTCCCATACTTCAAAAAATGCAACATCGAGAAATGTTCACTGTATTTTAGAATTGAATGGAAATTGGAGAGTGCTGTGGGGAACCGAAAGGGAACAATAGACCTGGGCAGATAGGTTGCAGAGAAGTGACATGGACAGCCATCAAGTGCTAAGCAGTTGTAGTTTGCCTGCTCAGGCACAGGTGGGAAAGCTCCTATTTCGTTCTTCCATCAAGCATGAAAGAAATAGAGTAAATGTCCTTTGAATGAGAGAAAGATGTATACTGTGAAGGGTTAGAATGGCCTCAACTATTCTTTTCTCTGTTCTTTTTGGTTGTAGTAGTGGGGGCTTGTGGTACTGTGTAGTTTTACATAAGATTAACAGCAACTGGATTTTTTTATTGTAACTATAACTTGTGTTGATATTTGGTAGCAAATATGTAACATACATGAATTTGGAAAACTTCCCTTTGTGAAAAATACAGTTCTAGTAGTCTGATTTGCTGCTTTTTTTCCTTTTGCCTTTTTTTTTGCCTTTTTTTTTCTTTCCTTTAAAGAAAATATCAGTTGTTAGGGAAGACCATCCTTTTTGTCTCTCTCTTTCAGAAAGTCTGTTTAAAGAAATTTTTAAAAATTTTTATTGTTATTCATAATCTGAAGAACCATAGACTAGTATTTGTATTTATCATGGCCCTGCCTTTAAATCTTGACCTTAACTCTTCTTCCAAGGGATCAAGTCCTGTAACTCCTGAATGCTGTAGAGCAAGTTAAAACCTCTAACACCCAGTCTTTGGAAAAGAGTAAGGAGGAACATGATTCTCACCCTGCAGATATTGGCCATGCTCTTAGATGTTCTGCCTGATAACAGAAAGGCCTTTCTCTTCGTCCTGGTCTGCTAAAGAAGATTGATGGACTATTAGGTCAGATTTCTTTGAAGTCACCAGTTAACTTAATCGCTTTCTCAAAACTTTTGTCTGTACATCCTCTGATAGTGACATTTAAATTTTGACACCCACATCCTCTCTTCCAGAAACCTTGAATTCCCTGCTACATTTTTTTCTAGCAGAACTTGGCACTGTTACATTGCAAGAGAAGTCCTGCAAATGATTGGTTATCCCATTGTCCCATTCCTCATAGTCTGAAAAATCCATCATTAGTTCTTGTTTGTCTGAAAATTTGTGGCCAGCTCAGCATCTGTCTGCTCCATCGATATTTAAGAGAAGATAATTGCTACTATACTCCTTGTAAGGACTCATCATGTTTTTTAGACTGTCAGTTTTAGGATCATTAGTGGTAGCACTGCTGATGAAAGCCGAATGCTCCATTATGAGAAAAAGGAGTAAGCTTCTTCAGAAAGCTGTGAGTCATAAGAACTAATTTTTATAGCCTTAACGGAAGGACATCCATCTTTTTTCTTGATAAAAGAGCAGCCAAGAATACTCTATCTATTCAAAAGTGCTGTGTAAGCAGATCAGTGCAAAAAGTATTTGTTTTACCAAGGTAAAAGTAATTTATTTGACATACAGCAACAGTACTTTTTAAAGCAGACAGAAGTTTCTACAAGGTTAGAGAAAGTAGGCCTGTCCAACATCTGTGACAAAAAGCTATCCCTTTCAACACTCCAGAAATCTGCTGGATTCCTTGTGTCCTGCCATGTTACCTTCCTACAGATTGCTGAAAGTTTTTTGTCCTCCATTAGAAGGACTGCAATTGGGAGATGTCTTTGATTTGTTTAAATAAGGCTTTGTCCACTTCTTGGTCAGGCAGTCTGTATTAAAATGTCCACTGTAACATTCTCTTTCTGGTCTCTCCTTTGATCTTGGCTGGTCATTCTTTCTGTAGCAGAGCTCCATGTACTTGAGCCTTCGTATTCAAGTTTTTTCTGTCCAGCTTGTCTATTCTGCATTTCTTTCTCAAAGTGCCTGTATCCATTTACTGCAACACTCTGGTTGTGTGAGCTATCCCAGTAAGTCTCTGGAATCCCAAATACATTGTAGGTCTATTTATTGCTAGGCACAGACTTCTAATTCCTTCTGCTTGTTTCCCAAGATGTGTACATTTGTCTATAGGCACTTGTTACGGGCCCCTGGTTGCACTTTCTCAAGGGCAATGCAAAAGCTTCGTTTGATATCCTGTTCCATGCTTGTTTTCCATCTATTGTCCAGTCATCTGCTTCTCTTCAGGCTTTGGTCTCCATCCCACAGTGAACCTAGCTTAGAAGCATTCCTCACAAGGATAGAGAGTTTGCTGGCAAAGATGTGCTTGCCTTGCTTCGTCAGGTGGATCCTGTATCTGTAAAGTCGTTCTCATTCTGCAAAGATGTCCTATGGCCACAGAAGCCAAAGTACAGCTGCCAAAACTAGCTGTGTTGCCAGGTGGTGATCTTCTGGATACATCCACTTCTGCCAGTGTGTCCGTCCTCCTGAGTGGCAGGATCCAAGGGAAGCGAAGTCCTGTAGTTGCCAGTAATCTATGCTCTTAGTCTCCCTTTTTGGTGTCATTTGTGCCCACAGGAGTGAGAAATAGAGGCTAGTGATTTAGCATTACATGAGCCTTAGCAATCTTTTTCGCATTCCCATTCAGGACCCTAAGCAAACAGTATGTTTCCAGACAGATGGGTGCCTCTGTCCTTCACTACTAAAAGTTTTACTACTATATGCACAGTTGAAATTCAATAAAACTGTTTGGTTACAGACATATACTAGGACATCTAAAGCAGTCCCGCAGAGAGATGTGGGATTTACGATCTTGTGAGTTGTCAAGCAAGCCCTTAAGTAATTTCCTTTATACTTAACTTGTATATTTATTAGATGCAGTCACAGATGACTAGACGTGTAAACAGTCGGTATAGAATAAGTTTATATGAAACAATAGGAGAAGCTGTGGGGGCTCCACATAGCAGTCAAAGATTTCCAGTTTAAAGATTATAATCTAGTTAGTGTGGAAAATAATTTGTAACAAGCGTGATATACAATAACTTTTCATGCTGCTTGGTCTTCTAGATTGACATATATACGTGCACATATATATACACACATATATATACACAAACTTTAAACAGTCTTGTTTATGGGACTTGGTTTATGTAATCAGTAAGAATATTAGGAAAATCCCATTTAAATGCTATTTACTAGTTCTTTTTTTTTTCAAAGAAAACTTACATGTGCTATTTCTTGTAACAGAAAATGTTAAACAGAAAAAGTAATAATCCATTTTTTCAGTTAATGAAGGCAAAACCCTGAGAAAATGCACGTACTGTGCATTGTTTGCAGACTGATACTTTCCTGGGCTAAGTTTTGGGGATCAGTAAAATTACTCAATTCTTAAATCATATATAAAGTTAAGCTGAAGTTGACAGTAGTTTTGAGAGGGCATATACTGCATTCTCCTGGGAAACATGACCTTGAATTTCTAAGGATCAGCTTTTCAAAAAAGCAAACATTCAAACCTCAGCATGGAGATTCAACTTCTACTTGTATTTATAATTCCATATAACACAGTCTTTTTGGTTGCTACCTACTAGTTTTGTGATGTGATTCTTGCCTTGTTGCAGGATTATAAAAAAGAATTCTTTACTTGCCATTATGTTTCTTTTTTTATTAATGGTTTGACTTTCCTGTGTCAAGCATCCTTTAAAAGAAGGTTGCTGAAAGTGGGGCTCTGAATAAGGTGTAAGAACACCTGTACTTAAGAAAGCTCCATCTAGCCTGGTATTGCATCCCTAATACTGGACACTAGTAATGTAAGTTATTCAAGGAAATAATATGAAAAGATGGCATAAAAAAATATCGTTTTCTGCTCCATTTTTTCAGGTTTTAACATCTAGTTGGTTGCTGGCTTCATTAAGCAGAGGGTGTAGCTGGTCAATCTTATTTAAAACCTACCATCTAGGCATCTTTTACATGAATTTTCAGATCTCTTTCTGAGCTTATGGCCTCCAAAGTATCC
>NW_009216210.1:0-914 GCF_000690835.1 Fulmarus glacialis | reverse complement strand
GCTGAAATTGGTTTTTTGTGTGTGTGTGTTGAATTTGTCGTCTGCCAAATAATTATATCAGTTAGCCTCTCTTCCCTCTCCCGTCCCAAATGGTAGCTTAATCATTCCGTACTCATTTTCTGCTCAGTGGTTATTATTTAATATATTGCGTTCATATTGCCTTTCAGGAGTGTCTACCTACCTGAAAAGACTCAGTCTCTTGAATCTCTCCTTTCAGAACTTGCTAACTACTTTGCAGGTGTTTTCAGAGAGCTACCCACAGTAATTTATAACCAGTCATTGTGTTTAAATACGTAGTATATTATATCAACATATTATTAGTAAAACTTACCACTTATCAGCTACCCCATATTCTGATCATGTGACTATATTGCACAGCTGATGAGACAGAACCATCCTGACCCCGATGGTAGTATTTCTCTACAGTGTTTTAAAAGTGCCTGTTTGCACTGTCTATTGAACCAGTTTTCTTGAGGAAGACCTTTTCTCTTATCCCATGTACCTTGATTCCTTAAGTGCTTTTTAGGAAGCTTTTGGAAAATATGAACATACTCATCCTTATTCATGTTGACATTGACTTCCTTGGAGAATAGATTTGGCAGACATTGTTTCTGACCTTAAAAAACATTTGAGCATTTCCGATTTATCACTTCAATCCATTTGTCCACTAATTTTGTTTTCTGTTATGGTTCCTGCCCGTTTGCCCAGTATAGAAGTCATTTACAGATGGGTAAATTTCCTTTATCATTTGCTGAGAATCTCCTTCCTTTAAAAAGAAAGGAAAGGCGCATTGGACATCCTGTTTTGCAGACAGTTTATATGAGTAGTTCACCAGTTTGGTATGTGAGTTCATGTAGGTCTCTAATGTGAATACCACTGTGGCAATTTAGAAGCAGAGAATCATAGAATGGTTT
>NW_009216209.1:0-20931 GCF_000690835.1 Fulmarus glacialis | reverse complement strand
CACTGAGGTCAGACGGACAGGCCTGTAGTGCCCTGGATCCTCCTAATGGCCCTTCTTGTAGATGGGTGTCACATTTGGTAACCTCCAGTCAACTGGGACCCCCCTGGTTAGCCAGGACTGCTGATAAAGGATTGAAAGTGGCTTGGTGAGCACTCCCACCAGCTCCCTCAGTACCCTTGGGTGGATCCCATCCAGTCCCATAGACTTGTGTGTATCTAAGTGGTGTAGCAGGTCGCTGACCATTTCCCCTTGGATTATGGGAGCTTCTTTCTGCTCCCTGTCCCTGTCTTCCAGCTCAGGGGGCTGGGTACCCGGAGAACAGCTGGTCTTTACTATTAAAGACTGAGGCAAAGAAGGCATTAAGTACCTCAGCCTTTTCCTCATCCTTTGTCACTACATTTCCCCTGCATCCAATAAAGGATGGAGATTCTTCTTAGCCTTCCTTTTGATGCAGTGTATTTATAGAAACACTTTTTATTGTCTTTTATGGCAGTAGCCAGATTAACTTCTAGTTGGGCTTTGGTCCTTCTAATTTTCTCCCTGCATAACCTCATGACACCCTTGTAGTCCTCCTGAGTTGCCTGCCGCTTCTTCCAAAGGTCATAAACCCTCTTTTTTTTTCCTGAGTTCCAGCCAAAGCTCTCTCTTGAGCCCGGCCGGTCTTCTTTCCCACCAGCTCATATTTCAGCACATGGGGACGGCCTGCTCCTGCGCCTTTAAGATTTCCTTCCTGAAGGATGTCCAGCCTTCCTGCACTCCTTGCCCTTCAGGACTGCCTCCCAAGGACTCTGTTAACCAGTCTCTAAACAGGCCAAAGTCTGCCCTCAGGGAGTCCAAGGTGGCAGTTTTGCTGACCCCCCTCCTTACTTCTCCAAGAATCAGAAACACTATCATTTTGTGATTGCTATGCCCAAGATGGCCTCCAACCATCACATCACCCACAAGTCCTTCTCTGTTCACAAACAACAGGTCCAGTGGGTCGCCTTCCCTCGTTGGCTCCCTCACCGGCTGTGTCAGGAAGTTCTCTTCCAGGAACCTCCTGGACTGTTTCTTCTCTGCTGTATTGTATGTCCAGCAGACATCTGGTAAGTTGAAGTCTCCCACGAGAACAAGGGCTAGCGACTGTGAGACTTCTCCCAGCTGCTTATAGAATATTTTGTCTGCCTCTTCATCCTGGTTGGGCAGTCTATAACAGAATCCCACCACGATAATCTGCCTTGTTGGCCTTCCCCCTGATTCTTACCCATAAACACTCAACCCTATCGTCACCATCATTAAGCTCCAGACAATCAAAACACTCTGTAACGTACAGGGCTACCCCACCGCCTCTCCTTCCTTGCCTATCCCTTCTGAAGAGTTTACAGCCATCCATTGCAGCACTCCAGTTGTGCGAGTCATCCCACCATGTTTCCGAGATGGCAACTATAGCATAGTTTTCCTGCTGCACAATGGCTTCCAGCTGCTCCTGTTTGTGGCCCGTGCTGCGTGCATTGGTGTAGATGCATTTCAGATGGGCTATTGATCCCACCACGTTTTTGGGGGGAGAAACCCTAATTCCTTACATGACCATTCTCAGGCGCTTCCATGGTTTCTAACACATCCTTAACCCTTGCGTCTTTGCTGCCACATGGCTCTCCATCCCCTACCTCCACTGAGACGGCAGACTGAAGGACCTCGCTAGCACACCGTCCCTCAAACAGTGACGTGCCGCCCCCAGGCTTATCTCTAGCGAGCCTGGTTTTATCCCTTTTCCCCTTCAAATCTAGTTTAAAGCTCTTTCAATGAGCCCTGCTAACTCCTGTGCAAAGATCCTTTCCCCCTTTTGAGACAGGTGTACCCCCTCCGTCGCCAGCAGGCCTGGTGTTGTGTAGACGAACCCATGATCAAAAAACCCAAAATTCTGCTGGTGACACCAGGCTCAGAGCCAGGTATTGATCTGCTGGCTCTTCCTGTTTCTTCCCTCTTCATTCCCTGCAACTGGAAGGATAGAGGAGAACACTACTTGTGCTCCTGACCCCTTAACCAGTCGTCCCAAGGCCCTAAAGTCTCTCTTGATTGCCCTCGGGCTTCTTGTTGCAACTTCATCATTGCCTACCTGAGAAATCAATAATGGATAGCGATCTGAGGGCCGTACCAGGGTAGGCATCTTTAACACACATCTTTAACCCGGGCCCCAGGGAGGCAGCAGACTTCCCTAAGGAGTGGGTCCAGTCTGCATAAAAGAAAATCTGTTGCCTTTGGAAGGGAGTCTCCTATAACAATGACCCGTCTTTTTTTCTTTATGGAAGCAGTTTTGATGCAGGGCTAATAATGAACTTCACTGAGACCTTCACCCAGGACTTCAGTCTGAAGACTCAGTGGTGTAGAACTGCAGAAGGAACATGTGCCTGAAACCATAGTGCCTCTTCTTGAAGGAAGTATTTTATTTATAGAGAGAAGCTGAGATTTATGGAGCGTTCATGTTACTTGTTTCTGGAAATTTCTTGTAATAGGCCTCCAGTGTTTAAAAAGCTCATTTTAGAAATTGATACCCTTCCTATTCTTCTATTAACAACAACAAAAAAAGCCAACTAGTTTACTGAGGCATGACTTTTCTGGACAGACACCTTCAGAATTTGTCTCTTTCTTGTTCGTCAGTTTATACAATTATATTAAGCTGTTTACGTAGATGCCAGGACACTTTACTGCTAACTCCACAGAAAAAAACCCTTGATGTTTTCTTTTGAGACTGCTTTTCACTGCCAGGGTGAGGTCTCTGGGTGGATTCACACCTTGGAGGTGACCTCCTCAGCATATTAACTTACCAGCCAGACCATTAAATCTGGGGGGAATAAACAATGGCAGATCCTAATGGAGCAATTCTGCATGTGTTGGCTCTGGATGGTAGATTCTTGCATTCCCTCTAGCAGGCAAACATTTTTATTTCTGATTTATGTTACCGAAGAGGAGACATGTTCTGCGAGTCCTCTTGGCATATTAGGGCTTTAAATGTGATTCACTGAATAACCCCATAAAAAGAGGGCCACATTTTACTGGGTGATTCTAAACTTAAAAGGCTGCCATGGAACAAGACAAACTCTAAGCCCATTTAGTCCTTGCACTTCTCAACAGAAAAGAAGTGAGAAAAGTGATCTTGCACTTGGATTATTTCTACTTCACTGTGACAGTTCTGTGGGCCATAAATGTGTTTTTCTCATTTGTTTCTTTATTTTAAAGGGAGATAGAAATTAATTAGGAAGGCATTCCTTTCCACAGGAAGGAATACGATCAAAATAAACTGTCTAGTTTATAGTTTACAAGTATGAAAAAAGAAATACAACAGAAGTAAGTCAAGCAGAGGGGTAAGTTGAATTTAAGATGGTGTTAGGCAGAGAGCAGCTACAGGAGATTTCTCGCACACTGAAACCTCCGTATCAATGTTGAACTGATGTTTTCCCCCCCTCTTCAGTCTGCTTTATTGTTTCATTAGAAGACCAGACAAAGAACTGGAAACTGTGAGCAAAGTGGCAAAGCTCTTGCTGTTAAAAGCCTTCACAAAACTTTCAATGGGACCTCTTCCTCAATACCATTTACTTGAACTATTTATCCTGTCCATATTCTGTTTGAATTAATAGTGACTGTTGAGTATGCTAAAGTTGTCATGCTGCGTCCATCTATTCAAAAAATAATGAATTAAGCTTTCTTCTGCAGGTATCTTGTGTATCAACTGGGCTTTTTTTAGTGATGGTGACCTCCATGTATAGCATCTGTCTTTTGTACCTTTTCTGGCACTAGGCAGAATTTAGACCTGTAAATAAGAAACAATCCAAGAAGAAATTAAGACTGAATTCATAAATACACAGAAGTATACAGAAATTTCCCCCTTGGGGAAAAAAAAAGAAAAGGTTTGAAAAATTTGGGTTTTTTGGAACCACAAGAAAGGACAAAGTTTTACTCCTTTTGTAATCCTTTAGTTGAGGTGTCGGGGATATGCATCTGCTCCTCAGATTCTGAGGTTCTACTCTGCTTTTTCATGCTTGCACAATATCCAGAAATCTAGTCCTCTCCCTGCTCACTTTCCCTTTCTAGTTATACACACACTTTGTTGGAGATCTCCGTCTCTTCAGACCACACGCAGGCAGGAAGTGTCTCATTTCTCTGCCTCAGCACAGGCACAAAATAAATGCACGTGGATTTCTCAGGAAGGCTGTTCTCCTCCCGAAGACTGCCCAGCTGAAAGCAGACAGCTCGGGAGGCGATGAAGGCACTCACTCATGTCACACTTATTAGTGCCAAGAGCCCTGAAGTCTTCCATCTTCACAGCTGACTGCTTGCTCCCTTTGAGCCTTGGTATTTTCATCTCAGCAACTGGAACTTGAGACCTCTCGGCTTTGTTTTTTAAATGCTTTTAGCACCTCCGGATGGCTTGTGAGTCAGTGAATTCCAGCCTGTTGCAAAAATTATCACTTTCAATACAAGTTAAGCACGTTTCAACTCTGTAGCTAAGACTTCTATCTAGGCTTTGGAGCAGGCCATTAAAACTTGTCCTCTTCCTAATCATTCTCCTTAAATTAAATACTTCAGCCATAAAGCATGCACAGATGGGCAATAATCAAAAGCCTTTCCATAGCTGAATTATACAGGGAGATACTTTTGAGATGTTCAGGTCTAAATTAATTATTCTCTCCTCTGGTCAGGCCAGCTTTGCGCCTTGCAGGATCCTGAGCAAGGCAGAAGAGAAGGTGTTGGACAGCAGCTGTGCTGTTCCCCCGACTCCCCTCCAGTGGGAGGTGTAATAGTACTGTAATTGTGTGTACGCTTATAAGGGCTTATATATTAAAGTTAGAAACATGGCAAGGGTCAAAAGGAACCGTAATATCCTCTTATTAGACTATTTGACAGAATTGGAAAAAAACTAGAAAGCTTTGAGCCTTAAAGCCTTGTTTTTAACGAATGAAATGGAGTGAATGAGTAAGCGGATCAATTAACTTAAAAAGTAAATGTCATTGCCTGCCTCTCCCCTGCCCATCAGCTGACCAGGGTTATTGAACCTTAGTTTTCTTTCCTTCTAGTTGTGGACGGACATGCAGGGACGGACGTGCAGCAGGGGAGACGACTCAACTTGGTTATTAACCTGCCTCCTAAGGCTGCGGTCACTACTTGCTCTACATATCCATAGCTACTCCCTAAGCACTGGTGAGGGCTTGTTTGTGGTTCGGAGAAGACAAAGATGGGAATAGGACTAGGATATTGCAAAATCTTTTTAAATGAATAAGATTTTAGTTCTCTAATAGTGATGGCATGCTTGCTGAATGCATTCTGAGTAGTCCAGCTGCACCAGACTGTATCACTTAGAGACAAGTATTTTCCAGTTGGGTTCAAGGCCCTGAAAGGTGAGGACAGCATGTGTACATCTGAGGCAGCTTTTTTCGTGGAGCATGCCAGTGGTTCAGGTTCGTATCAGTGCGACAAGTAAAACCCGTCTCTAAATTAGCTGCCTTGAGATTGAGAAATGTTATTTTGTTGGGAAGAACACAGGTGCGGAAAGAACGCTTGACTTAATGAGCTTATCTAATCTCAGTCTCTTTCAAAAGTACTAGCCTGACCATAAATATTAAAGTAAGTTCTTTTTAGAGATGATAGCCAAGAATGCTTCCTAACCACATGAGGATTTACCATTCCTAAACAGCTAAAAAGCTGAAACTAATCTGAAATATGAAAACTCCATAAACCCGAGCATTTTGCAACATTAGTGTACTGCAGCTAAAGGCCAACCTCTGTATTTGGGCACAGGCTTAAACCAGCCCTCGGCAGGAATTTTTACAAGTGACTCGGGTGAAGATTGCAAGACCTCTGTATTTCTGCAAAATAAGTTTAAGTTTGTTATTATGGTACCTGAGTTAACTGCAGACTTTTTCTAGTCTTAATCCTCCTTACGGGCTGCTCCTGTTCATGTCTGATAGCAGGGGAAGGTTTCTGCGGGGGTAGTGCCACCAGCCTGCAGGCACCTCCCGTACCCCAGCAGCAAGGGTGTCAGCTCAGCTCCTTTCAGGAGACAGTTACTCTAAACAGTGGAGATGGTGTTTATCCTCGGGGCCAGGACTCCATCCATTTATCCAGTTTATGTTGGGAAGAGGCAGTAAAACTGATGCTAACAAAAATTCTGCCTGCACACGCTCCCGCGCAGGAAGCCAAGAAAACCTTTGTGTCCCTTGGCCCCTCACAAGGTGGGCGGTGGAGACCACCCCAGGAGGAGGTTCAGGGTATGGCGGGGGCTGGATGGCGTGCTCTGGCTGTCAAGTCCAAAATGCAGTCAGCAGCTGGGATGGGGAGGACGCATCCGCCAGATCTGGAGCCTCTAGGGAGGTGGTGGCAGCAGAAAAGACTCTATGGGGGAATGGGAGATAATATTTGGGCTCTTTTGTGGGACTCAGCAAGACATTGCAGGTGATGGGAAGGGTGAGACCTCCTGCTGCTGAAGGGGTGCTGAGAAGGAGCAAATGCTAAGTCCAGGTAACGGTGAGTGCTGAACGGCAAGGTCTTAACATCCCAAATGACACTTGATGGGGATTGATATCACGTGGGTACACATGATGGGGAAAGGTAAAACGAACTGACAGCCCAGGGACTTCAGCAGAGTGTGAGATCCCTTCACAAGAAGAGACTGAAAAAGGTTTTTAGAGACATTTCACTTAGTACTGAGAGTTGAGATCAGTTTGCAGCACTTCTCCAGCCATCCTTTGCTGACAGGACTCTGTA
Organism: Fulmarus glacialis; assembly: GCF_000690835.1. Taxonomy (NCBI): domain Eukaryota; kingdom Metazoa; phylum Chordata; class Aves; order Procellariiformes; family Procellariidae; genus Fulmarus; species Fulmarus glacialis. The sequence goes on along the minus strand of NW_009216209.1, from coordinate 14,193 downwards.
GTTGTTGACTTTTTGTAGCTTCTTGGGTACCAGCTGGGAAAGGAGGCTGAGAAGAGACACAGAAAATTCATGCCCTGGTGTGCTACAGAAAGACGCTTTGACAGGGACACTTAGCAGGAAGAAAAGATCCTGACAGCATTGCTGTCGTCCTCCTCCCAGCACAGTACCTCCAAAATCCAGCAGAAAACTTAAGGCAATGGAATCAGAGTGTGGCTGCCTCAGTGGCATACATCCCCAGCAACCTGAGAGATGCCCAGCAGGAGGGGCCAGAAAGTGCAAAGACAAGACTGAATGATTAAAACAGATTTTTTTTTTTAAAATTTAAAGCTCTTCGGGAACTTGATAAGCTAATTTGCAGAAATGTTTTGCATAAAGCCTTACTTTAAGCACGACATTTCAGGAAGAATGGTTAGAAAAACTTCAGTTAGGGAACCACTTTGATTAAATACCATTTCCTTGGCAAGACACGTAAGAGGACCGGATCGGTGACTGCCTGGCAGCGTGACTGAAGCCACGCGATGTGCCCGGGCTGAGCGCCCTGTTGCCGGCCCGGAGCTCAGCCGTGGTCTTCCTAAAAATCACTGCCCTGGGAGTGGAAGTGGCCCCAAATACACAAACATTAACCCTCCAGGGCACAATATTTGTAGCGCTGATGAAACTAAGGGGGGGAATGAAACAAAGTCACTTGCCTGATTTAAGGCAGCTACTTTATTGATGTACTACTTAATTATTTTGCTAAAGTAGGTGTCTCAGCCTTATTAATTTAGAATAAATTACTAATTGAAGAGAAAACACTAATTCTAGCCCATATGTCAACTTGATTCTTCTTCCTTGGGGGCAGGGAAAGAATATCCCATAACACTTCTCTACTTGAAATCACAGCATGTCTTGAAAAGCTGCCTTATGCCTTGCCCTCTTGTAAAAAAAAAAAAAAAAAAAGCATATTTGAAATCAGGTAGATCCCACCAGGAGCTTCCTCATCTCCTCAGCAGCCCAGACTCAGAATGGACAAGCTCCATTAATTTGGAGCAGTTTGGCAAAATATTCAATTAAGGACCCAGTGGCGTACTCAACTAGTTATCATTCCAGATAATTTGTTCTGCCTGTTTGAGAGTTACAACCCTCAATGGGTTTGGATTCCGTTTCATTCAACAATTTTGTAACCACGGGTAACTGCAGAAATGACGTGGCTTCATGCTGCTGCAAGGAGGCTGTCAAGGTTGTCAAGGTTTAAATTCAACCTGCTTTGACGGCTCTTCTGTTTTGCAGAATATACACTGCAGAGTTTGCTCTGAAAAACCTGTTTAAAAATTATTTTCCTTTTTTGCAGCATTTAAACTACAAGCAAAATAGAAGTTAGTTCACCTTTACAAAGGATGCCTTTGTAAAAGACTGGTATGACTCCAGACATACAAGACCTGGCTTATTCTCCCTAACAGAAAAAATAAGTTTACTTTGTTCTGAAGCATATTGTGAAGGATGAGGTTCGGTACAGACTCTTCCTCCTCTTTATTTTGTGCATACTACAGCCAGGATCGGAGGAGCCGCTAGCTCTTGGAGGCTCTAAACATTTTTCACTTTGGAAATGCAAAGGGGATAAATCTGCCTGTGGTCAGTAAGAGATTCAAGGCTTTGCTTTTTCTTTTTTCTCCTTTCTGAATATCTGCGGTTGACTTCCATGCTGGGAGGAGGGTACCCTTTTCACTAGCATGTGCCAGCCCAAATCCCATGGGCAATCTGCGGTGGTAGTGACACCTGACTGATACTGTGCATGAAGAATATCATGTGTTAAATTAATCTAGGACAAAGGATAAAAGCCCAAAGCAAAATAATTATTTAAAATCTGTTCACTAATTGTTTAAAATCAAGTTGTACTCATCTTGAGTCAAATGCTACTTCCCATTTAAGTCCTTCCCTCAAAACTCTCCCAAAAAGTCCTCAAATAAAATCCTTTCAGTCACAAGCCTGCCTGAATTCTCATACAGATACTTGACATTCTTGGTGCAACAGTAAAGACATGACAATAAGCTGTAAATGCTTTTTCGTCTTGAGCACTGCCTTGCAGACTTCCCAGAGCCCCTGGAAGTTAGTCCAGGCTCCAGAAAGCATCCTCTGGGTCATAAACTTGCTTCCTAAGCCTTAAATTATCAAAAACCTCAAACAGAAGAAACATGTGCCCAGCAACTGTGTTAGATCAGCAGCAACAGAAAAATGATGAGGGCTCGAAAGCTTTTCTCCTGCTCGCATTTACTCTATTAAATGCTCATACTTTGCTATTCTGTCTGTAATGTCATTTTTTTAATCGAATGAGAATTTGGTCCCAAAAGTGCCTGAGTGCTTACGGGTGAGTTGTTTCTAATTAAACATCTCACTGGAGACTGATGGCAGCTTCTGAGAGACCTTAATGCCCATGAAGCCAAATGTGGGAGGGTCGGAGCTAGTAGGAATAAGGACCAAAACCATGACACCACAGGGCGAAGAGCAAGTGCTATCCTGATGACCGCAGTCAAAGACGAGAGAGAAAGCGTTCCTGCTTCGCCCGGCAGTGTGGGTAAGCAAAGGTTTTCAAATCCGGGTAAGATGAGCACTGTTTTGGAGGGCTAAATTTAGCAGTGATTAAATGAACTCTTAATTAACCAAATATTCCCCCTGCTTGCCTTTCCAAATTATTCAATAACTGAACAATTATAATGAGCTCAGCAAGTAATTACTATCCATTCCAGACACTGCCCTCGCCAACTGCAGCCTTCGAAACCACCAGCTGTTAATGCACCGGGAAATGAAGTCCATGAAGTGAGAGTCAAATAATTGAAAATTGAACAGGAAAAAAACCCCACAGGTTCAGAGGCAGCGTAAGGAAAACGGCCGAGTCCTTAAGCATGTAGTCCCTTCCACACTGAAGATCCATCATAAAAATTATTAATGTGGGTTGAAGCTGCAGTACTATGTTTTCATGAGTGCTCTGGCAAAGATATAAAGGTTCCTGATGGTTATTCTGCCTCACGAGGCTTTACAAAGCCTCCCTGGGGGCTAACGTGCATCTCTAGAGAGGGAAGCCACTGCCTTACTCACCGACCCGAAAGGAGAAAACAGAAGGTAAAGCCCAAATCCTCTGAGAACACAAGTCCTAAAAGATATTTCTAGTTACAGCGAGATAAAAGTTGTAGGATTGTGAATTCAGCCATTTACTGGTCTGAGCGATATTTTAAATGAGAACAAGCTCTAGTGCATTGAAGCTTTTCACCCATGATTTTTAAAACAGATTTGAAGATGTCATCTCACGAGCACTTCTTTTCACGGCCCATCAGCTGTATTGGTTTAGCTGCCTGGGGGTGGACAGCGAATCTGATCGGGACAAGAAATAATTATTTTTGGCTTGATTGGAAAAAAAGACCCCCAACCCTATAAAGTAAAACGGCTTAATCCTTTAAAACCACAAGGCTGCAGAAACAGATGTACCAGCCTAAATGAGGGGACAGAGGAGGTTGAAGCTGGAGCAACAGTAAAGGAAAAGCTTGTCAAATTATACTCCTAGCTATGTAGATGTAACTTCTCTAACGTAGCTGAAGGATTTGCTTACAGCAATCACACTGGCAGAAACATGCCTGCTTTCTGATTAGGTTGGGGAAATCAATAGAGACTTCTGCCTTCTCTGCAGGCAAACTGAAACAACAGATTTGAAATTCAAAAGGTATGAAATTTCCGCAAAGCCTTGAAACTCTCACTGGGGTGTTACAGAGTCTGACGGGTGGTGGTTTTAGCTATGGAGCAAAGTGAGGGTGGAAGCAGAGCCCCTGGGAGAGGCTGCAACTTGTTGCTGAGAAGGCAACACAAAGGAAGGACGAAACATGTGGAGACAGAAAAAAACCCCCTAAGATTAAAATAAGAATGCCAACGACAGCAACATGCTGAAAACAAGCACAGATTTCTACTGCACAAACAAGCCAAACAGTCACATTTGATCCATGATCTTTCCGTAAAAGCTCTCTTCAACGTGGGCAGGAGATTCTGTCTATGGAGAGCGATGGGAATGCACGTCGTTAAGGCAGGTCCTGGGCTGAAGTCTGTAATTACACATAGACCCTCCGCAGACTGAGTCTGAAACACACGCCTCAGAGCTCTGCAAGATAAACATTTACTGAAGAATGTGACAGAAGACAAAAACGACTGTTAAGATGCTGCTTTGATGCTTTTTTTGAGATCTAAGCTAACGTGCTCGTGCCAGCAAGCTTCTCTATTTCTTTCTGTGCCTTGACACTATCAGAGCGGCAGAGACGTCCCGCTCCTGTTGCCCCACGCTGCCTCTGTCCCTCCTAACCCTGCGCCGCGAGGGCTTGGCGCCTGCAGCAGCGTTTGGAGACTCCCGTACCGGCTTTCCTCGCGTGCGCAGTAAATAGGGCAAGGAGAGAGGAGGATTTGCAAGGAAGTCAAGCTGGGACCTGGCTGCGTCTCAAACGGGGCGTGTGGCTGTCAGATCAAACGCTGGTTCTGCACCGAGATCCTGACAGGAGGCGAGATTTCAAGAAACCGTAAGTCTCCGGCAGCTGCCAGTGCCTGGGCACACGCTCTCCTCCGCAGCCCCCTCGGGGTGCCCGTCTCTCCCCTGTCTTATTTCAATGCCAGCTGTAAAGGCTTATTGCTAGAGGCGGCACGAAGCTGATGCAGTGTTGCCTTCCTAAGCCTCCTCTCAGCCTAAAGCAACTTCTCGGTGCTGTCATTAAGATTAATGAGTAATTCAGTGTGACACATAAACTATTTCACTTCTGCGTTTTGCAGGTAGCGTAGTTGTCGCAGCCCCTCTCCCCACGCCCGAGGCCCCTCTCGTCTCCGCTTCCACGGGGCCCCTCCGGGGCTGTGAACACGGGGACTCGAGTTGGGGACACACAAACAGTGAAGTTACAGGCTTGAAGTTCTTTTTCTTGTCTTTTATTGGACTGAGACCAAGGGGTTTTTTTCTGAATAACAGAGATAGATACTGAATACCCAGGGCACACAATGCCTGGTAGAGGAAATACTCACTTACATGGATGGAGGTAAAGGACCAAGTGATGCTCCAGCTCTGTCCCCATCCCTCCACTGTGGTCCCCCCATTTAAGCCAGATCTGCAAGGAGCTTTTCCCGTAACCCTGGGCACCGTGGGCTGCGGAGCTGCACTTTTCTCATCCTGCCTAAGAGAAGCTGCTGCAAAGATAGAGGCGGTGCTTTGAAATTTGAGAGATGTTTGCCATAATAAATTCGCCTTTGTATTAAAACAAACAAATGGAAACAGCCAAGCAAAGTTACTTGGTTGCTATTTCCTCTGCTTCTGTTGTTGGGAATTACTCGTGCTGTGCCTCAGGCAGGTGGAGGTTCCTCGAAAGATTTAACCATTCTAAAAAGATGCCAACAACAAAATGACAGGGAAGCGCTGCTGTGTTTAGTAATCGGGGATGAATGTTGGGATAATCCTTTCTATTGAGCCTCCTCTGCACCAAGATCCTGCCGTTAGAGCAGGCTGCGGCACGGGCTCTGCCTGGGAGCGATGCCCTGCTCTTACCTCCACTGGCCCCAGTGCTCCCAACCCATAATGCGGGGAAGCAGAGCCTCCCAGGAGGGAAAGAATAAAGATTTTGCTTCCCTACCATATCTTCTGCTATTGTTTCTCACCCGAGGAGGGTCTTTAGAGAGGTTATTGATGCACTGAAATGATGATTTATCAGGAGACTTATTTCAGCTGTGTTCCCAGCAGAGCCAGCGGAGCAAGCTGCCATTGCTGTGGGCTGCAGGATCATCTTCGCTGACCGGCTGCCGTTAATCAAAAACGGAGGAGTTCTGGTACGCAATCGTTTCCTCCGTTCGACCATTAATAGCTAACCTGAACCCAAGGAGCGCTTTTCCCTTCTGTAGGTAGCACCTCTCATCCAAGGACCTCAGAACACGTCATGCGCATCAGTGATGTCTTAAACACTTGTGCGGACGATGGAAATAGTGTCGCTGTTTTTAGGCAGTTAACGACCAGCGGCACAGAATGAGCGACTTCCCCGAGGTCACAGTGCAAGTCAGTGGTGATTTTGTACGAGGAGCCAGGACTTCTGACCTGCCCCCGTTTCAGATAATCTCTCTCTTCGGCTCCGATGGCGAGTGCTGCCTGGAATGGCATCTCCAACATCAAAACCCTTGTAAAGCTCTTCTGGATTTTATTAGCTATCTTGCGCTAAGCCTGCCTGGGTTACTTATCAACAGCACTAGTGCTTTCGGGACGAATAGTCTGCGAGAACCCACCGGCAGGTGATGTGAAGGAAGATAAACACGTCCACTTGGGCGGGCTCAGATAACCACTGCTACCCCGAGCCCGAGGCAGGCGGGTGCTGCAGACTCCCCGGGCAGCCCTGCTACCGGCCCTTAATCTGAACGCTGCCCAGGGGCAGAAAGCGGCTTTCAAAATGTGGTGGCTAGAGGTAACTAAGGCTCCAGCTGGTTTCGTAATAATGCCATTCCTATAAGGTATTCCCTTCTACAGTGTTAAATGAAAGAAAAAAAAAATCTGTTACAAATAGAAAAGCAGAAACTCAATTTAAATCAGTGGGGTTACCGGGATTTTGAGTAGTGCAGTGCTGGTGTCCTCTCTCTACGTGTGTCTTCAAGAGTGCCACTCTCTCCCCTTTCAGCATTACTACATTACAGTTCATTTACCTTCTCCATCCTTCCACATTTTTGAAAGGTAAGTTCAATGCAGCCTGAGAAGTAATTGCTATGTAGCGCCCTTTCCTGGGAGGCTTCTTGCAAGAGCCAGCCTCGTGGTTCTCAAATGTCGAGCTGATATTTAAAAAAGGCGTAGAATGTTGTGAATCTGATGGACGTCCCTGATGAGGTTTGCAGGGGCGCGTATATGAAGCAGTGACTTGTCTCCAAAACGCCGTGTTTGTGGACACACCACATTTAGTTTCAGGAATCTCCCTTGCTTTGTTTGGATGAAATCATGTTTGGTTTTAGTTAAGAATTCAGGAGCTGAATTCAAGATCTTAACGGGAATGCACAAGGAAAGGCTAACGACATCTCAGAGAGACACTGGCCTAAACAAGCTGAAGCAAACTTAGCGGATTTTACTTCTCCAGCATTAGCACCGCTTTGGTTTTAGAATTGTATCCTCTGCCAAGCATGGCTAATATTGCTGGATGGTCTGATTTTGCACAAACTTATTTACTACTTTCCCTCCAGATATCTTGATGGAGGCGTTTGGGTGGGATCTTCTGCAATACTGAAGTTCAGCCTTCTCTAATAAATTCAGCGAATGCTTGTTAACTCTCCACCTTGTTTCTCATTGTAGAAGCATTCCTAGTGTTTACAAAAATGTTTCATTTAAATTAAAATTTAAATTGTAAGTGGAGAGAACCAGAAAAGTAGAGCCCAAATGCCAGAATTCTTCAGGATTCATTTCTCCCTTTCCTCTTTTAATTGTCCCTTTCTTGGGTGGGGGAAAAAAGCAAACTGTTGCAGCAATTTTGCTTTGGGTATATCCCATTAGGAACCTTTTCTTTGGGGACGGGAAGGCTCTAGTTGGGACCACAGATCACAAAGCTCAGTTGTGATTGAGCTGGGATGAAGTTAGGCTCCCCCAAAGGTGATATACAGCACACTAGAAACTTCGTGCGGGCAGAAAGCTGGATTCCTGAGCAGAAATATTAATAATTTTTAATAACTTTTAATGTATGTCCTATTTAGGGTTTTAATATACCTCAATAACTTCTTTCAATGTTGGGTGCGGGCAGAAGCTCCTTGCATCCGAGAGGTTTGGCCGAGCGAGCCAGCACCGAGCCTCTGCTTCCACCAAACTCAACCCGGGCCATCCAAACCCTCGGATACTTTGCTACCAACTGACGCATCCTTTCTCTCTGCTGTGTTTTAGATACATTCCCAAACAAGGGCAAAAAAACTTGTATAACGATAACAACAATAACTTTAAGGGGTACTTATATCCTGTGAAGCTGCTGCTACAGTTTTGAAGACAAAGCAATATATTTCTTATAAGCCACAGCAATTAACTCCACATCTCTCCAATTCCCCAGAAAAACTTGCAACTAACAGTAACAACCAATGTCATAAGCAAAAAAAACCTCAGCTGGGCTAAACTGTAGTTAGTCACCGGCTCTGGGTGTCTCCGTGGGTGCTGGCAGTGAGGCTGCTGTGCAAAATGACAGGAATAAAGTTACTCTGGGTTCGGCATAGAAAGAAATGGGGAAGTGGGAGAGGAAAGTTAGCACTTGGAAGTAGGATTTCTCTTCATAACAGACTTTTTCCCCTTCAGATGTTGCAGTAACATTATAGTTTAAAGATACTAAATGCTATTATATAGTTAGCTTGTGTCCTGATTGTGTGCAAGCACTGTTTTAAAGCCTAAAATAAACAGCAGATTTTCTTCCTGCGACCTGAGGATGGAAGATTGCTGCTGCCACCAGAGGGACTCCGAAATACGACGGCAGGAGCCGAGCATCCCCGAACCGGCCAAACTTCCCGGTGAAGGCGTCCGACTTTCAGGGGCTGCCTTCAGGATTTCTCAGGTGCTGCATTATCCGCTCCCATGGCTTGAGGGCTGGATATGAGGTTTATGCGCTTTCTCCTCTCATCATGCTGGTGATGAACTTAGTCATCCTGCCTTTCTGCTCGCTTAATGCAACTGGGCAGCAAGCCGGGAGTTTTGCACCGCGCAAGGTACAAAGTGCTCATAAAATCACCTCTATTTCACTGCTTTTCACTGGTATTCGATCACACAATTAGCACCGAAAACGACTGCTAAAATAGGAGTTAAAACGTTAATGATTGGCTCACACCCATGATGAAATTGTAATGTGGGGCTTTTGAGCATTTATTGCAAATTTGGTTTTAAAAAGTGGGGAGAAAGATGATAAAAAAATGTGTGATCGAAGGTAAAGTCTGCAAAAATTCAGTAAGGCTCAAATGGATTCTCCTGTGTCTGGGGAAAACCGCCATTCTCACTTGTCCCACAAAGAACCAGTGTTTTCTCTTTTCAAGTGAAAGCAGAAAAATTGTTGTTGCTGCAATAGATAGTACCTTAGATTAAAGGAAGGAAAGAGCACTCAGGATGAAGCTGCATTTCTTTCACAGTCTGGTTTTTTTTCTGTGTGTCATAAAAACCTAAACCCTAAGGGGTGTTGGAAAAGATTTTCTAGTAATTAAACTATTTTCTTTCTTGTAAAGCATGCATGGGGTTTTGCAGTGACAACCTCTGGCCCAATAACAAAAATGCTGTTGCCTTTCCTAAAATTCCCATTTCCTGTTTTGCTGAAGAACTAGCTGTGTCACTAAACCTGCAGCAAAATTTCATTTATAATAAAAAAACCCACATTAAAACCCACAGGATTACAATGATTTGGGTATGACAAATGATCCCAGGGCACAGATAGCTTGCCTTCTTGGAATGTAGGAGAATAGCCAAAGTAAAATTGTTTTCAAGGAAATCACCACATTTTGCTTAGTTACAGCCCGACTGACTTTCCTGTTGTTACTTCAGCCCTGGCCCGAGATGCTTCAGATTCACCGTAAGCGACAAGATACGTAGAGTTTGCGAAGTCCCATCACCTCGATTCTGGTTATGTGTCTATCTCAATTTCGATACTCTCTTGTAGCCGCTGTGGTTGTGGAGACAAGAAGTGGTTTTAATCTCATGGTTTTGGGAATCCTGACTCATCCTTTTTCGTGTTGAGGACAGGTAATACCTCTTCCTCAGGCAGAAAAGAGCCCGCGCTGCTTTACAGCAGTTCTGCGTGGCCTGCGCCGACTCCAGGGAGATGTGCTTATGAATACTGAGGTCCTACCCAACCCAAACCAACACCTTCCCCAAAATACTCTGGGGGAGCTGCAGGCAAAGCTACCCCTTACGGGTAACTTAAAGGTTGCGTCAGCCCCGGACAGGGCTCTGTGCTATAGACAGGCAGCAGCAATCCCCTTCCAAGGGGGATTAATTTGGTTTTGTTGTTAAAGAAGGATGCACGAAGACCGTCTCCTCATTTCCAAAACATGAGGGCACCCAGAAGAGTCAAGGCTTGCCCAATTACAGACAAGAGGAACTCAGTTAAAACACCTGCTCTTGTGGGATATTTATGAAGTGGGTCAAGCCTACTGACTTTCGGCAGTTTAACTGGTCCGATGGGACAATAAGAGGGATGTTGTTTATGTAATTCATCTTTTAAATCGAGCTCTGATCCCCGGGAGTACGAGAGGCTCCCGAGGAGTCGTGTTTGCAAAGGTCTGCACCGTGTCGGGCTTCCTGCGCTGCTGAAGAGCCGGCGTTCATCACACAGCAGCTTCTGATTGCTGGCCAGTTTTGCCTGTTAAACAGGCTCTCCTCTGCCCCAATGACACGCTTTGTGGGTGTCATCAAATTTACTGGTTCTCTCGTTAGAGTAACCCCGTACGGGTTTATCAGAGCCTGATGGGAGAGAGGGAGCAGCGCTGGGATGGGACCGGGCTAAAGCACATACTGGTTGAAAAACCCGATGAGTGACAAATACCTAGTATTTCGCATTTCATGTGGATGCTCCTCCATCAACCCTTTGATGTTTAATGCTCTGACGATGTGGCACAGAAAGCACCTCCCCTACGCACCCTTCGTGACGCTGAGCAGAGTAGCAGAATCCCTTCTGGGGACTGACGGGACGTCTTGGGAAGCGTACCCCAAATCGAACCCTTCTGTTTGCTTATCCCCGCACTAGGTTACAAGTGTAGATCTCATCTGCTCTGCATTTTCATCCCTTTTTTTCTAGGCAATACTCCTTTTCAGCTTCTCCTTCTTATTTATAACTATGTTTTTAGACTGTTTGGCTTTAGATGTTTTAATGTGTTTTTTTTTTAAAGCAGACAGTGTATTCCCTAATACTCCTTTTGATACCTATACAGCTCTTCCATCATCTGCTTCCCCTTACATACCTTTTAATAGATACACACTGTGCCTTGCAACTATTTCAGACGTGGTAATCATCCATCCTATAGCAGCCTTGTAACGCCGTGGTGGGTAAGTGGCCTTCCAAGGACCTTCTCCTCAGGCCAAGCCATGGAAATCAAGACACATCAGCACTGTGTCAGGTCAGGATCCAAATCAGGTGGGTTTTTCTTTCTACAGCCATAAGGAAATACTATTTTTTTTTTTCTCAGAGGTGGGCAAATGCCATGTGCAACACCTGGGAGGGATGCAGCCACGCTTGGCTCTGCCTGGATGTCTGTCCGGCCGCACCGTTACGCTCCCGGAGCGCAGGACCGTACAGCACACCTCGCAGATGACGCACGTACTCCAGCCTTCCCACACCGCCTTTTGAGTTAAGTCTTATCTTTGTTATTCTTATATGGGAGTGACTTCCAGCCTCGGAAACGGGAACCAAAGGAAAAGTAACAATGACTTCAGAATGAATAATTAAAAAAATGAATTAGTTCCTGAAAAGTTGTTCCTAAAAACGGTCGAAGCCTGCTCTCCCTGCCAATTCCCAATGTCAGCTGTGGGTTAGTCCCCCCATTTCATAAGGAAATGGGCACCTTTAGGTCTATTTATGCTGCCCAGCTTGGTAGTCTACACAACACTGGAGCGTGACGAAGTGGTCACCAGTGTTTCGAAGACAGTCCTGTGGTTAAAAGCAATACAAGCAATTCCAAGGGGAGTTACTTATTTCCCCCTCCCTGAAAAGCACCCCAAGGACTGCATCGGTAAGAAGAATGCCTGACTCCCAGCACAGGAACGTGCTTCCCTGGTCTTCATCCAACATGTGCCCTAAGGGTTTATTTTTCTGCTGTTAGTTGAGTGCATAAAATCCAGCGTGTTGCTGTGCTGTGTCCTCTGCTCCCAAACCTTGGCTGCGGTGTCGGCACTCCGCGTCTCTGCTTTAGCACAAAGGTGCCCTAAAGTTTGGCGTGTGACATGAGAGGATGGCCCAAGGACACAGGAACCCAGTAACACCGCAGGGACTCCTCTCGAGCGGATGGGGGTCAGAGTATGCCATAAGAAAGTGGAAATGACTGTTCTTTAAGCAACTGCCTGCTGTTTCAAAGTCCCTGGGCATCACTAGCTGCTGACAATAGTTTATGCAACTCGTATCGTGCTTTACTTATCCCCAGAGTCCGTCCCAGAACAGGAAAGAGGAATATTGAACCCAACTTCATCCCCACGTACATGAGCTCTTCAGAGGACAGCTGGGAATGGCAGCCTCTCCCCCAGCAAAAACACCCCCCCGAGCTGGGTGAAGAGACCATGCGAGGGGAAACCTGATGACGGTCCACTTTTTAATCAGCATTTATTTTATAAACTGAGGTTTTACAACTGTTCAGATGCTTACAGGCATCTCTGGTATCTGTGGTGAAGGTTTACTACGAGACACTAAGCGGGGAGAAAATGAGCAGAATACATTGAGGCAAAATGCTTTTGATGAAATGTCATGAATAAATTTGTCCCTTTTATGATGAGTATCATGATATAGGATTCAGTCATTTTTCTTAGAGCCTCAGGTCTTTGACTGGTAGGATTGTAAGGCATTTTTCTCTCTTTCCAAGGTAAATTTTCAGTTTTTCGAGCCCTATTGACTGTTGAGAAAGGGACCAACTTTAAAAAAAAAAATCAATGGCAAATTCAAATCACCTTAGGTAGAAACCTTAAAAAATTACAATTTTTTTTAGGTAAACCTGTGGTTTCTGACAGCTTACCTTGTGGTTTTTGAATGCTTGGAGTTCGAAGTGCTGCTGCAATGAATTTTAAAATAGAGACTTTAAGCCTGATGTAACTGTAGTGCACTATAATGTAATAGGAAATAGGAAAAGGGGCTTAAAGGTCTCTTTACACACTCTAGAAACAGACAATGGTAACACATAGGGCAAACCCAAGGCTTGCAGCTAAATTAAGCAATACCAGGACAATTTCAGACTTTTGCAGATCTGACCCAGCTGTAGCCTGAGGATAGCACCGAGAAACCGCACAGAAGAAACGGTGCAGAGCTGGAGCTGGGCAAAACTCAGCAAAGCGTGAAAAGAGTCTTTGGCAGAACTGAACAAAGTATCCACCTCATCTTCTGCACCCAAAACCCTGAAGGATTTGTCCTGAATGGCTGCTGGCTCCCGGGACCCCCCTGACAGCCCTAAGCCAGACGGAAATTCAAACGCATCTCATAGTACTTGAGTTCACACAACTTCTTGCCCTTAACTAGAGTGACCACCAGAAATGAGTTTTTTTAGGACCCTTCAGGGCTAAGGGGTCCCAAAGCCCTACCTTGGCGAGACGCTCTGCTGGTCCTGGTGTCTCCGGAGCGCCTCCTCTTCCTCACTTGTCCTTCAGCGTGGCCATGCCCAGGGCCTCCGAGCTGTAGTCGTACTGGTTGCTGGAGGACATGGACCGTCCCCAGGAGCACTGCAGGTTGGAGCCCCTCTTGCGAAAGGAGGATGTGAACCTGTAGAAGTTGCGGTGCCTGTTGCGCAGGTATTCCCGGTAGTTTTTGGTGAGCAGGGTGTAGAGGAAGGGGTTGATGCAGCTGTTGCTGTAGGTCAGGCAGGTCACCAGGTAGTTAATGCACTTTTGGGTTTGGGTGGTGAGCTGCAGGGAGCTGCTGTAGAGTCGCACCAGCTGCCAGATCCAAAATGGCAGGAAGCAGGCCCAGAAGACCAGCACGATGCTGAAAATCATGATGAGGACCTTCTGCCGGGGGGATCTCTTGCTCTTCTCCTTGTGGGGAGGGTTCCTCTGGGACTCCAGGTAGGTCCTGGCCAGGCGCGTGTAGAGGAAGCCAATGATGATTCCCGGGGCCATGATGCTGGTGCTGAAGAGCACCGTCAGGTAGGTCCGGTAGGCGTCCACGCTCCAGGTGGGCGCACACATCCTCTTCACCTTGCCCTCTGCCTTGCCCCCCTCGGTCAGGGTGACCATCAGCATCATGGGCAGAGTAAGGAGCAGCGAGACCGACCAGACGGCCCCCGCCGTAACCTTCCGGTAGCCGCGCGACCGCTTCAGGGTGTCCAGCGGTCGGGTGACGGCCAGGTAGCGCTCGGTGCACATGAGGGTGAGGGTGAAGATGCTGGCGTGCATGGTGAGCAGGTCCAGGCTGAGCAGGATGCGGCACCCCAGGTCCCCGAAGTACCAGTCCTGGGCCAGGTAGGTGCAGACGATGAAGGGGATGGTGGAGAGGTAGAGCAGGTCGGCCAGGGCCAGGCTGACGATGGAGCTGTACA
>NW_009216208.1:25530-63904 GCF_000690835.1 Fulmarus glacialis | reverse complement strand
GGCAGCGCAGCCCCGCGCCGTGCGCCCCGTCCCCGCGGCTCTACCCTACACCCGCTGCTAACGGCACCTCAGATAAAGGGGCAGGCAGCTTGGGAAAAAGATAAACACCCAAAAGCAAATTTTGCAATAGTCAGTAAAATCCCTTGCTTGCAAAATTAGGATTTTTTTCTACCGAAAAATTAGGTGATATAAAAAGTAATTCTTTCTTGAGCAATTCTTGCTGCTGTGTGATCACTGTTTGAAATGAAGGCGTGATGAGAACTGGAATGTACTGAAGGAAAAACATGAGGAAATGAATCTGATGAGAGCGCTAAGGCCACATTTCCGAAGCGCTGCCACTTCTGGATGCTATCCTGTATCATTTCTACCCACATCAGGGCACCTTCCTGCCATAAAGAGGCCTTTCCGTTCTTCAGAAGTTGTAAGAAATCTTACAGGTTTGTATTTGTTGCCTTCTTTCTGATTTCAGAGCTTTTAAAACGCTGACAATCTTTCAGTCAGCCAGTACCACGTCGCACTAAGCTGTACCCCCTGCAGATCATCTGCTTCCATACGCTGCTCATGGTGACTTCTGTAATTACACAGGGGACCGATGGGCAAATTTTAGTTATTTAATTTTGTTACCCACATTGTTTCTGCTATCATGCTTCTCTATTCAAAACAAAACAGCGACTCGCAAATGCTTAAGTTCTCTCAGTGTTACAGCTTTTTTACAAACTGCTGTGATTGCCATTATAAAACGGATAGAGCCAGCATTCCCCTAAAACCATTTTAAGTCCTCAACAAAAGGCCATGCATTTTAAAAGCAACATGGTTTGTCCATTATTATGATTTATTATTATTTGCATTACAGTAGTACCCAGAGGCCCCTGCCAGGGTTCCTTTGTGCGGGGCATTGTGCAGAATACACAGCAACACACTGATCTAAAAAACTTAAATTCAGCCTAAAAGGTTCCAGACCCATTCTCTGTAGGTATTTTGTCACTCAATGCCTTCATCGTTTTTATCATTCTAAGGGGCACATCCCAAACTCTAACAATTTTTTTCACAGTAATACAGATTTAGAAGTTTCCCAGCACCTCTACTTCTAGTTCCAGCTACAACCCTACGATTAACACAGCAACAGGCTCAAAAGTCATCTGTGCCAAACTTACAGCCGGGTTTTAAAAAGTCCTTTGGATCCAAGGACATGCAAGGTAATTATAAGCATCAAGATGATATTAACTGGACTGCACCAAACAAAATAATTAAGCAAAGAAGCATAGAAGCCCGTTGATTTTACGTGATTCTCTCTCCTTTAGCTGAAAAAGAAAGCCCAAAGCAGCTGCTCTAAATGAGAAAAAATATTAATACAGTAAACAAAAAAGCAATATGGCTATGGATGCACAATGTGCGTATGGAAACAAAGGAAAGGTGTACAGATTGCATATATCACCCTTGAAAGCAAGAGTGAAAATAGCCTCTCCTATCTCTAAAAGCAGCTGGGGATGATTCACAGTAGATTTTTCTGTAATAAAATTCCCCCACATTTCTTTACTTGGAAAACTCAGTTTATAGGTCAGTTAACAAGTATTAAAACCACAAGAGAACATGAAACGCACCACCTCTTCCTTTTGATCCTTTTCCCTTTTGGATGAAAGTTTTGAAGTTTGGAATATAAAATCCCTGAATTTTTGTTATGTTTTATGCCTCCATGAAGGCATTAAAACAAAAGTTTGTGGGCTGAAGAAATATCCCTTAACTAGTAAAGAATTAAAGCAAGCTGTCCTGCACCAGCACACCTGTTAGCCAGGTGTGCGGCTGCCCCAGCTCCCCAAATGGAACACCTCATTTACAAAACAAATCTGTCTAGAAAATTACCTGCCCCTCCTGATTGCTGCGAATGGTTTTCATCAACCTGCACTGAACTGTACTCTGTTCTCCCCAAATTTACAGCATCGGGTATAAGAGTCATTGTAGGCGGAAAAGGAATAGAAGCAATGTTTAAAAGCCATTAAATAAACAGAGGGTCCCCATTGAGAACGGTCAGTGCCTTGGGTGTCCATTCGTTAAGGTAGCTTCCCGCAGAGCACACTACATAACCCACCACCAAGCACAGAATTGGCTTGGCTTAAAGGTTTTAAAGGCCCTGTTCTCTTGCAGGATGCTTCGGTTTTGAAATCTATCAAAGGAATCTCAAAACAAATTACATGGTAAATTATTATCTCTGTTCTGGCCTCCCCTCTACACCCCACTGTTCAGCATGAATGACGATGGGAGAGCCGCTTGTGAAAGCCTGCAAGATAAGCAGATTACAGAATGTCAGGTGCCTCGGGCTACTCTAAATTTCACAGCCAAACTTCCCTGGCCGAATCAGTTCATCTCACTAATATGGGTCACAGGCTATTTCAATTAATGCACCTCTAATGACTAACATTTGTTCCTTAATGTGAAAGGATACACAAAGCAGCAATATAAAGCAAAATGCTCTCCCCTTGCTTCTAATCAGTATCACTGCATTTAGTTTCTCTAACCAACTAACAGAGATGGGGAAAACAGGCTTGCAAGGAATACAGAATTTCTTTCAGAAAGAAACCTTTTATGTAGCTTTCCTATCATTACCAACGCATTTCTGGCAGCTTTCAGTGTCCTCTAGATCCCAGTGTACTGAATAACAAGACCTGATATGAAAACAGAATGCAGAAAACAAATTAGCATTTTGAAAATAAAAAGCATGGCTTTTAATCCTATTAAGATCATGGCTTTTTTTTTTTTTTAAGTTCTCTGAAAGATATACTGATGTTTCCATTAACATAAGTGCTGAAATCAGCATTTCCTTTGAAAGAAGTTGTTAATATTTGGAAATGGTAGGATTTCCAATCCTAGATTTGATTGTTATTCTATGCTACCCTGCAAGTGCCAAGGTCATGGGGAGATTCACCTGCACACTGAGCTAAATGAATGCACTCGGCCACAATACATGTATAATTTAACATTCTCCTCTCAAGTAGCACCATGCATTCCTAAAAATATTTTATTACAATAACAAATTGGTTTCAAAATCATGCATTATGTATTCTGAAATTAGGTCTGCCAATGAAACCTGTATATACAAACATACAAGCAACCATGCAGGACAGCATGAACACAGAAATTATAGGTTCTAGAGGAGCTGAAAGGAACAATTAATTCTTCCTGTAACTCCAAAAAGTCCTTTTTTATTACTTTAATCTGCATAGTTAAAAAGAACAAAACAATCAATTGCAATGAAATGTATTTAGAAATCAAACAGCATGTCTTTTTCTAGATGTCTTTATAGAAAGAAAATGTTTAACTGCAAAGCGCACAGTATATTAAAACATACATTTGGGAGTTCATTTCTCAAGGGTAGGGCTGAGAAAAATAATACAAAGCTTCTCAAATATTTAAAAGAATATTAGTTACATTTCAAAACTTTACCATTATAACATTTTAAATGCTTTTTTTGATTCAGATCAAGCTCCTCCAAATATTTAAGACGAATTTATAAAAAAATTCCTGCTAAATTCTTGATAAATAAAACTAGTCCTTTGCCATTTCTTTTTTAGCTAGTTAGCCAAAGAGTTAAAAATTTCATAATATTGCTGAATTTTCAGTAGCAAACGCTGTACCATTAATGCACTTTCATGATAGATGGTTGTTTCTGATTTGCAAGTTTCATTTTAAGTTAAATATACGTTGATAAAGCACCCTTTTACAGCCCAAATACTCTTTTTTCTCATGCAAAATAAGCATGTTTCTTGGTCAACTGACATTTTGTTAAAATGGACTTGAGGTAGCTATTTATGAATAATTAAGATTAAAATGTTTCTGTGATTCCCTCAATGCTTTTTTATTTTAAAACATTTATATCATGTCAAAATGGACTTATTCTTCCAAAGGTAACTTTCCATTAAAATAATGGAGAAAATGACATTTCTAATTTTGATAATAGCCCTGAGTTCTCAACTAAAGTCAAAGCCTTCTGCTGCAGACGCATGACATTTTTTAGGATTGATACCATTATGTGAATTCTTTGTAATGGTGTTAAAATACTTGATTTGAAGTATTTAAAACATGACAAATAAGAGCAACTAGATTTCCATTTTAAAACAGCAGCCCTGACTAAACCTTTATTTGGGACTATGTATTTCACTCTGTTAAAACTATTTGCTTTTCTGTTATTTACGGTAAGAAAAAGAATCTGGCAGATATTACTATTAATTAGACTTCGTTCAATTTTAAACTTTAGGCAATGTTCTCAAGAATAGCTTACAAATGCATGTTCAAACTGGACATTTGTTACCTCATTTTTATTCCAAGAAGCAAAAATGCAAAATATTCTAAAAGACTGTGTTTTGCAATAGGAAAGCCAGATTAGATTGAAGACTTTACCTTTCTAAGAGATTTTAATTCAATAAATATTGCATAAAATTAGAACCCTTACACTCTCCCTTTTGAATACAAGCGCAAACATTGCACTCAGAAACTGTTTCTCTGTAATTTCGTTTAGATGTTCTGATATGACGAGACATACAGCTTTTTCAGTAGCGAAATTATGAGAAATAATTATCTCTAATCTAATCAGTAGTATCTGAAAATGGTAAATGTTAGCAGCTTAATTTGTGATTTCTTAAAAAGCCTTTTGTATCACTGTTTAGACTGACACATTGAAGCTTCGCTTTTAAAGCAATAATTAAGAAATTGTTGACAGAAATTAAATGTCGCTGACAATTTTAAACAATTGTAAATGTTCTTCCCCCTTTCTTTCCTGAGGTTGAGCCTGACAAAAAGGGAAATCTAAACTACCATTAGAGAGGGGAACACGGGTTTCCGGAATGTTTTTTTGCAGTAAAGAGATGTGATTCATAGAAGTAATAAGCAAACCCCATGCTATGGATTTTTAAATGCCCTGGCTTGTAATCCAGAGGTCAAATGATTAAACCCATTCCTGCACTTTTCAGTTTAGCTGTAGATATGTTTCCTTGAATTTAGCTGTGGGCAATTTTAAGCTGAATAGGAACTGCTCTTTTATTTGTTATTCAAGTCCATTGCTATCTTTCAAAACTGTTTGTTACACATATCTGAACACATACACGTATTAAGAAAATATACTGAAATAAACACAAGATTATAAAAACTAGACAAAAATCACTCGGTGTTCATTTTTGCATGGCAAATTACTTAACGAAAATTATAAATGGCAATACATTAAATCATCAAATACAATCATTATCTTTCTTGCACAAATTTAAATACAAAACAAAACAAAAATATTTCCCAAACATTGCATGTAAGCCTTAAAAAAAAGGGAACTTGAAAGGCAGAGGCTGGGGGTGCCTGAGCTCAGGGTAGCAAGATGAACACAAGCAAATGCTTCCTGATGAGGTGCAGCCAAGTGGTCAGTGACGGTGAATGTGTCTCAGCCAGAAGCAGGAGCTCCAGATTTGGAGGAGCCCTTTCGAATGACACGTACGTAAGAATATATATATGTAGGAAGTTTGAAAAAGCACATAGGAGACAAAAGATACATTAAAGCTTTCCTGCTTGATCGCTAATTATTCCTCATGAAAAAGGCAGGGGTGTCTGGACAGGAATATCTTAATTGTGTACCGTTGCACAGTTCACTGTGACTCTTTTGTTGTTTTGCATTCAATAATTTAGGTTAAAAGACAGCAGATACCGTAGCAGCTTGCAGACCCTCTGTACAGCTTTCTGGCTGGCAAGAAAAAGATCTGAAAGCTAAAATGGAAGAAGGTTTCTACATATTTTTCCCATTCGGGATCCTGCAACTGGCTGGTGAGCTGCATGACACTGAAAAAACAGGCAGGCTCCTAACAGGATTAAAGGCAGAGGAAGAAAATACGAATCAAAAGCACACTGGTGTTTTTCAGTACAGTTTTGTTTTGTTCAAAAAATAACTCCACCCGATGTGATTTAATGCTGTAAACACAAAAAGCGTGTGTTGAGCCCTGAGTTCAGGGAGCTGCCAGCGGGGGGGAGGCAGGGTGCAGGGAACATCCCCCCGCTTCGTGTCCTGGTGTGAAACCTGGCCGAGTGGTCCGACACGTACGTGGGAATCAGTTTTTAGTGTGAACATTACTTTTGGGGTTGGATACATTCCTCAGTTTCTCCTTTAAACGAGCTTTCTGTTAAATGTGGATATATTAATTAATTATTCCTTTGGGGTGCTGGAAGTAAAGCGACCAATATTTGTGATTTTAATGGAAAAGTTACAAACCCCGAGAACTTCATTTTACCATCATTATTAGAAACTCAGTCCCATGGAAGGTTTTACTGGACAGAGACTCTCCAAACTGGCTTATTTCACATCACCGGCTTATATGACAAACTGTTTCCTTAAGCTATCCTAAAATTCATGACTGCATTTTTCTGCTGCATGATGTGACGGGGCAGAGAGTGAAACCTGTACTTAACTGCATTCAGGAAGCCAAATCCACTTCCCCAAAACAAACCTACAATAACACCCCCACAAAGAAGCTGCGGAATCATTTTCAGGACGAGACTGTTCACAAAACAACGTATGAGCCAGCAGCACGAGCACAAGCTTCTTGCACATACACGCTCCTTCATGAAAACACCCACGTCTGACCAAAAGGAAATCAGATGAAGATCCCCACCAAGGAAGAATACCCAATATCTAGCCAAGACAGTTCCTGCAGGGAGGATTTCAGCTTTCGCTATGGACCATGACCACAGTCTGGACATTGACACACCTTCAGCCCGCAGGGGCCCGATCGGGGGGTCTGCGCCGCAGTCCCGGCGGTGCCGCACGGCCGGCCGCATGTCCTGCAGTGCGCCCTGGGGACCACCGGCATGCTCCTGGCCAAGCCCACGGCACAGAGGGAAGCCGAGGGCAAGGCTGCGCAGGCTGTGATGGGTAGGATGGTAGCTTATCTGATAGCTTAAGGATCTCCCAAGGTGAATCCAGACTAAGAATAATTTAGGTTTGGGGATTTTAAGAGTAGTAGGAAGGTACAATTCTATCCACGAGGCTAACTACCCCAAGTATGTTACCAGAAATAATATTAAGTAGTACTTTCATAGGCAGAGCTCTAAAATAAAATAAAACTAAAAAAGCAAATCCGTTCATTTGATACCGATCTATTTTTTGTAGCAGCATGTGAAAATAAATAAAAAAAGATTTAAAGCATGTTCTTAAGAAATAAGACACACTAAGATAACAGTGTGACAATTTGCTACCTGAAGAAGTTATAGGAAGATGGTGTCCATAAAAAGAAGGCTTCACCCTATGTTCAAAACACAGGTGTTTTTAATTTCCTTGAAATTAATTTCCTTGAAAGTAAATCATACTTTTTCCTTCTCCCTCTTATTTCTGCCTTACCTTTCCCCTTCTTCTACCACTAGAAAACAGTCTTTTGTTTAATTAAGCTTAGCAGATCATCTATGCTTTGATTTTTATTCACAGCTGTATGATTTTTGTAAAAGTTTTCTTTCCACAAATATTATTCTTCCAGCATGCAAAACAGGAAATTTACTATTTACTAAGAGTAATGAGGAAGCAGAAAGGTTTCTTGTTACACAACATTTTTACACAAAGTTTACACAATGACACTTAGGAAAAACCAAACCTAGAAGCAGATGGAGTCCCTTCCAGTCAAACTGAAGGAGGTGCAGAAATTATCTGTCACTTGATATGGTTTTCATCTCCAGATTATCTTCGGAAACTTCTTTCTCAGGATATTAGTTGAGGAAAGTTTCCTTCTCCCTTTTCATTTCACAATCACTAGCTCTTGTGTTTGATGTGTTTTGGGTGAAATGTCAGGCAATTATGGTGATGTACTTGCTTTTATACTACCCTCTCTCGTCCCTCGATGGCTTTTAAAAACACGCGTATCCCCTCTCCCCTCCCCTGCGTGACTGGGAGATCAGCCCTGGCCCAGGTGAAGGGAGGGCAGCCCCAGCCATATCTCATGCTCCCAAAGAGACTCCATGGCTACAGTAAACCCAAAGTGCAGTAATTCCGAAAATGATCGCATGCATTTTAAATAGCCATTTAGAGTGAACCTGCTACACATCCCTCAGCAGGGCCCACACAAATTACTTTCGGTTTACTGTTTCTGTGTTTATTGGGGCTGATTCATTACATAGCACGGAGTCTATAGGAATAAGCCATTTTTCAGTGTAACAGGTTTACAGTAAAATTAGATTATAGTTTTATAAATCCCTAGGATAAAACCCCTACGTATCCCATATGTGCAGAAAGGGACATACTGCCCACAGTGTCCTTCTTTATGAGGAATAGCTACTCTTTGGATTTCCCCCTTCTTAAACAGTACAGTTAAAGAGCTTTTCTTCTGTCAAACTATTGGCATGTGATTGCCACTACATCTTCCTTTATCCTCTTCAGTGTATTTATTTAGTCCCTTAAGGTCCTTTCCTCTTCTGAAAGGGAAGGCCTAAGAGACTTGATAGATGTTATTGCTATTGTCCAGGAGAATCTATGGGCCTGCAAGTTGTGATCTCCATCATCTCTGAGCCTGGAACCCAGATAGCCCGTTTCCTATGGCCAAGATGTAGGACAGCATAGCTGGAAGAGAAGGAAAGCAGGAATCTAGCCTGAAAAGAATACTTTTAGATTGAATGAAATACACCACCCACAAAGACAGAGAGAGCAGGACCTTGGGAAACCATAGGACTTCTTTCTTTCTTTCTTTCTCTGTTTTAAAGAAAAACACTGTTTTCTCTTGGCGTTGTTAAAAAACAATTCCCATTTAAACAGTGACAGGCAGGACTCTGTAATCTGTACATACAATTTAATCCTTTAAAGAATCAGCAGAACCCACATCAATCAAGCCTTCATCAACTTGTAAAAACAATATTTTGATTCAATCAGATTCAAAGCCCCGAAATTCCCAACTAATTAATGCAGGGTCACTCAGAAGCTGTGAAGCAATGGCTAGCAGAGTGGTCAAATATTTACCCCTCAACACAGTAGACATTAGGACAATCAAAGGACCTGAAGAGTGGGCAAGAATAGATAATGTGACTCTCTCTGCAGCAGGTTTCATTCACTAGAAGTATTTGGATAAAGAATTATTACAAAGGAGAGAAAAAAAGAAACTGAAGCCTCTGCCATAAGCAGCATTCTCACATCCTGCTCAAGGGCTGTTAAATGGTCAGTGACCCAGGCAACATCCTTCTCATTTTTTGGATTTTAACATGCATGTCTCCAGACAGTTGGGTTGTTTTGGTTATAGTCCTTCCTTATAACATTCACAATAAATTACATTATAAGAATGTAGACAGCAAAAAATTACTGAAGAGTCCAAACCACTTAGACCTTCTGGCCTGCTTTGTATTCCTAGAAATGAGTCTTGAATTCAGCCTTTTCCTTAAATATTCTTAAAATATAATCCCAGCATTCAGTATATTCTATGCACGGCGGAAATTTTCACAGCGTGGAGCGGGTGCCTCTGTGTACTGCACACACGTGTCTGCCGAGTCTCACATCTCGAGGTGATTCTTTGGAGTTCATTTCATGCAGCTTTAAACTCGGCCTTACGAGAAAATATTTTTTTGTATCTTCCACTCCAAAGCCAAAATTTCATTGATTCTTTTAAAATGCACTCATTAAAACAGCCATAACTTGTTACTGCATAATATATATAATCTCATATATATACATACATAGGGCCTATATGCAGCTGAGTGCATTCTTTGACTTCGTGTATATGTGTAAAGACACACAATATACACCTACTCTGTGTGTGTGTGTGTGTGTGTGTCAGAAGTGAAAAGACTGTATGTCAGAGAAAATAAAAATACATCTGGACTGCTGGTCTCCATGACACCTGATCACTAAAAAACCAGGTCTTTCTTGAGAGAGATATTTTTACATTTCTTGGCAGAGGGGGATCATGGAAGTGCTGCACCCACTCACACCCATTTATCCTTTGCTAACGGCAGCTTCATTGAAAATACTTTCTGTCATAGACCATATCATATCTTTCCAGGACACAACCACTGCAACAGATACTCCAAAAATGTACAAGGAAACGACTTGCTGCAAAAAAACAATGGAGCAGTTTTCACTTTTCCTTTCAAGATTCCTTTTGGGTTATTGTGCTTTTTTCATATTTATGTATTTTTGAATTTGCACTCTAGAGCTACACAAGGGACAGAAGTGGAATGTATTTTGCATTATGTTACTATGACTTTTGCTTCTGTGTTCAAATTCATCATACTGAGAGATGTACTCTGGATAGCTAGACTTTATATTAATGATTATGCAATTAATATGTGCTCTTCCTTCCATGAGAAAGTTTTCAAAAAGTTTAAGAGCAACCATTTAATAATTCACAATTTTTACATTGCCTGTGTTTTGAGACAGCCTGGGAAGGAATTATACACCCAGAGTAATTTTTAAAAAGCCATTTTGTAGAACCCATGCTGACGGTATTTTGCTGGAACAACCATCAGTGCCTGGTTATACCAAAATGTATTCTAGAAGGATGCCCTCTCCCAGATTACTGTAATGGTAGTAGTAGTGGCAATAATAGTGGTAATGAAGAAAGAGATCCAAATAATGCCCCCTGAAAAAAATGTATTTCAAGAAATCATCACTAATCTTTTCCTAATCTTGCTCTCATCTGCATAGGAAAG
The DNA here is from genome assembly GCF_000690835.1 of Fulmarus glacialis. Classification (NCBI taxonomy): domain Eukaryota; kingdom Metazoa; phylum Chordata; class Aves; order Procellariiformes; family Procellariidae; genus Fulmarus; species Fulmarus glacialis. Next base: position 53,260 of record NW_009216208.1, on the reverse strand, counting down.
ACCAGACAAATAACTCGGGGTTGAAGGAGTACTTACCTATTTTCAGATGTATGTCTTACAATGGAGAGCAAAAATTATCACACCTACTTAAAATGTTAGGCGTAAAAAACCTGGATTAAAGCATCTCCTCTTTAACTTACATTATTACTACTACTCAACATCATAAAACAATATATGAAATCCTATTTGCTTTCCCAGACAACTGTGATTTCCTGGTATTTTTGCACTTCGCAAACCACCAGCGAAGAAGTTGGCTTGGTCGATTTTGAGACAGTTTAGCATTCTGACTCCAAGCGCTAGTACAGTCCTGAAGTGTGTGGGATCCTAAAATTATTCAAATTGCAACCACATATGTCATTTTTGCACTGGGTTGACCATTTCAGCAGACAGGTCATTCTGACACACAAAAGGAAAAAGGAACAGAGCTGCCTGCTCCATACTAGGAAATGGGACTGTGTGCTATGTTGGGATTGCTGAAAGAACGCGTAACTGAACTCGTTGCTACAAAACTGCATTATTTCCAGTTTCCCTTATACTCCACCTGGAAAAAATGCAAACTGCTCAAGTTACTACAGACTGAGAAATTCTAGGATAGAAGCAGTATCCCTTTTATTTTTTAAGAAAGAACAAATACACTGTGGAATACCTCCTCTTCCCAGCAGTTGCACTGACTGATATTTCCAGGCTGAAGGGTCACTCTGCAGGCCCTAAGGCAGGGTACGGCTTTGATTCCCTGTCCTGCTTTACAGGGTATGTGGCTGACATGAATTTTCAGAGGAGATGCCGCAAGTCTAAATTCAGTTGTTGATACGCAAGCATGAGATGAACGTTCTTTCCATACATCCATCTTTATAATTTACTGTTTACAGGTTTCCATTCAGTCAGGCATCTGAATAGGAAAACTACAAAATATTTTCAAAATCTCTATGCCGTTGAGGAAAGGTAAGAAACTAACCAAAACCATCTGAAAAATTTCCATAGAACAGTGGAGACCTTTCTTCTCCTTTAATTTGCCAAATTGCAGCTGGTAAAGGAAAAAGCACTGATTTACATTATAAACTCCATTCCCACATTACTGACTCATTTTTATTGGACAAAGAACAGATAAACATACTGATGCATAGAAAACCTGATGTAGGGACAGAAAAATAAACTATTTCATCTGCTGGTATCCACAACAGGTACCCACCTACAAAACTGTTCAGGTCACTGGAAAAGCTCTGGACACAATGCATTACCATGCACAGGGTTACTGTGAAACAGCTTATAAAATGTCTGGAATATTGTATATATTTTTCTTTTATCATTCTTCTCTTTGGATTTCACTTACATTCCCTTTTGCTATCAGAGTGAGGGTGATAAATTGAAAATGAAAAAGTGCACATTTCTCCATGTCTTTTAAAAAGCACTTGAATAAATATTATCCATGCATCCAAGTGTGTCCTGCATTTGAAAAGGTGCAAAGCAGTAGGGATGCCACTGCACGGAAACATCTGCCCTGCAGCAATTGGCGCCAGTGCAGTCAATATACTAAACAATGATTTATATTAGCAAATTTTCAGGTTGAAATTAATAGCTCTTTTTGAAAGCATTGCTGTTTCAGTTTCACCTTAGATATTAATCTAGCATCTAATCCATAATTGTTTGTAAATATGCACATTTGGGGAATTATTCTTAGATACATCCAAAGAGCCTTCTTTCCCTCGGTAGCATTCCTTCAGTAATTCTGCGAACCAGCCTGCATTGCTCCATGAGGTAGTGCAATGGGATGAGGCTATTTTTAAGCTTTAAAATACAACAGAAAGACAAACTTTAATAATAAATCATGGATGAATGTACTAAGTGCCCTGGATATTAACAGAAATATTACCTCACAAACAGAAGTTCTATCTTCTAACACTTTTGCCACTAGTATTTCAACTTAGTAAGTAACAGAAATTAAGGAAGTCTGAAAACTCTGCTGGTAAAATAGTATTCCCAGGAGGAGAAGCTTTTTACATCATATTTCAATGCAAAATGTGCCCCTAATGTCAAACTCTCACCATTTTTTCTTTCCCAGAGCTTCTCCCGAAGAACAGGACGACTGATACGGTACCAGAAAAATCTCTCATCGTGGTGTCTCTGAACTGTATTAGCTCCTGATCTCTCCTGCACCATTGTACAACAGCCTATGTCCCATCTCAGCCATCAAAACTGTCACCTGGCTTTGGATCTCTCCAGTTACTTTGTTTTCTCGCCTTGGATCCTGCAGGTCACCAAATCTGTCACCCCACCTTGCATTTGGACATGAAGACATTACACTGACACACTGCCCGTCTTCCCCTAGTCAGATGTGTTGCCTTGCACTTCTACCTATGGTCAGTATTTCTATCACCTTGCCTTGTGCCACTGCTACCAGAGTTGTCACCCTGCCCTCTAAGCTTGTCCTTGTACATCTCCACACAGCTTATGTCTCCACTCATTGCATCTCTCACTTCATCCTGCTTCTACAATCAGCATTTCACTTCATCTTTACTCCCAGTGACATCCATCATGGGTTTAGTATCAGAAATTCTTCTGGAAATTAATTTTTGTCTCACTGTCTAAAAGAACTGTTTTTTTTTTCTTTCCCTTACCAGAATTAAATTAAAGAATTAAAGAGCTTAAATAGCACAGCAAGATAGGCACATGCCAAGACCAAGTAACAGCTATATGGGCTAGCTCATTTTTCTCTTTATGATCCTTGCTATATATCTAAAACTAGACTGTAATGTCTCTGAAGTAGGGCTTGGTTTTTCTATGTGCTCCAGTAAAACAAATTACATAATAAAAATAACTGATGTTTGAAATGTAATTGGTCACTAGAATTTGCAAATCAGTAAGGTAAAACTAGAACAGCTCTGTAAATCAGTAGATGATGAACTGGCCCAGAGTAAAATAAGCTGAGCAGTCCTTGTCAGTATGTCACACAGTACATATATTTACAGTTCAGTGGCACTCTGCCTTCTTAGTAGAATTTACAGATTTCTGATTCTAATCTCCAAAAGCAAAAGACTCCGCATAAAACAACAGATGGATTATCAGCACAGGGTATCTAGGAAGTGCTCACACCCCTGCTCGGAGGTTAACATTTGATTTCTCTATTGTATGGTCATCTTTGACTGAAAGAATCAATATAGAAAATTAATTCCTAGTTCTCGACGTTACCTTTTCAGTTGCAGCTACAAAAAATAATTTATTATTCACAGCAAATAAGAAACAAGCTAAATACTACTACTGCCATAACTAAAATTTGAAAATGAAATCAAATAACTGCAGTAAAACAACCCTCCAAAAATTTAAAAAAAAAAAAAAGCCAACCTCATGTAAAAATTAGCCTTTCCTCTACTGCAATAAACTCTTAATTAAATATAAGGTTTAAAGATTTTATAATATACCAGATGTCTGTGACATCTTTGGTCACAAGATGCTGATGATTCCATAACCTAAAGGACTGGATTGAAATGGCTCTACTTGGGTTCAGGATGTAAGCCAGCCAGTAGGGATACACCATCACTTTTTTTTGTCCCCTCCATCCAAGAGAAGTCATATTTTACAACCAGAGCGCAGCACTGAATATAGGAATATGAGAAGAGAGTATGGCCTAACTCACCTCTTTCACACTGATTAGTTACCCACTTCAGAGCTCTCTGAACGTGGTCTTTTGATCACTGTTAGTCCATGTGGTCAAAAAATTGTTTCAATATTGAGAAGTATAATGTTTTTAATTAAACGCATAGTGATAATGCTTATACTGGTCTGTGAAAAATACTGAAGGACAACCAACCATGATACAGAGGGTCCAAAGCCCCTGTCCCAATAACCTGTCCCGTAACGCGTGGGGGCAGCACGAAGTCTCTACCAGGTAAGACAAACGTGTAACTCGCCAGAGTGACCATCTGCCAGACCTCCATCACCCACCACCGCCACAGCTACTGAGAAGGTCTGTGCTCATCAGACTGAGAAATCAGAATATTCTGGCTATTTCTACCTATATTTTGGAGGCTCACTAAGAAGATACAAATTCCATTCGATTTTGGGAATGGGAGCCAAGAGACATCACCTGAAATGCTGGTTAGCCCTCTGGCTACAGCTACATCCAGCTACAGCTGGATGACAAGCTTCTTGGCTTGATTCTCCAATAAATAAACTTGGGTTTCGTAATATTAACTCCCCCTGCAAAGCACTCTGATGATAAGAGATGAAGATTATTATGAAGAATTATATTAGATAGTAGTTAAAAGCAGTTTAAAATCTTGCTTTCAAGTGTTCTCTTTTCCTCATTTTTTTTCGTGGTCTTGGGCAAATTACTTAACGTATTTCTTGCTGCCTTCTGCATCTATTCTTAGTAATGATGATAAAAGTCTACATCTAAATTTAAACATTTATGAAGAATTTTCACAACTTCCTTGTAAAATGCTTTAAAGAGGGCAAAGGGTCACTACTTGCAGTGATCATTTGGAGTGGCTTTTTAATTTCTAAAACATTTTATTTTTACTTTTGGCCTATTGGAACAAAGTGATTTTGCTGTGTCTGCCCAGAGCTAGTTCAGTGGAATCCTACGGCACTGCCTGGGATTCTGTTTGTAGGATGGCAAACAGTGGTGTCACAGGTCAAGGCTCTTCAACATGCTGATGGTGCTTAAATTCAGAGATGGCTATTTATCAGATGGTTACTTGAAGCTTTAATTAACACAAGGGCAGTTTTACCATGGAATCCTACTTCGCTGTCTTGGACGTAGCGGTATCAAAACCATTTGCGTAGTAGTGGCAGTAGTATCAAAAACATTCGCTATGTTAATATACAGGAAAACGGTGTTCCGGATTTGCAACTGGAATTCTTCCTTTGAATGTGTTATTTTGGATATCTCCAGTGTATACCAATATAACGCATTGTTGTTGCCCTCAAAGAGAGGCTTCAAACTGTTTGGTTGCTCTTTACATTTGTCTGAGTGAGTTCTTCCTCAGCTTACCTTCCCTGCTTTTCAATATAGGCTTTGAACAAACATACAGGACTGTTCTCAGGCCATTTTTAGAGAGATCAGCAGAACCCTTTACACTAATTATTCTAACACAAATTAAAGCTAACCAACAAATGCAACCAAACCATTCTTTGTCCTCATTCAACAACAACAGTCCCCTAGCCCCGCTTTGTTCTTTATGGATAGAAATGAGCAGAAAGTATTTTATTTCGCTCTAGAAATCTCGATCAACCTATACCGAGGAAGGCAAAAGGACAGATCACTAATATCAACTTCTATCCAACTCAAGGCCATCAGAACCTTGAAAGCAGCATGAAAATGAGACGCAGACTTGCTCTGACTCTCAGCCTGAAGGCACGTGGCACATCCTAGCTTGCAGGTTTTTCCAGAACTTTAAGCAATATAGGTTACTGGGTGCTGGAACTGCTCTCTATGAAGACAGACATAAAGGCAGCTGCAGTGAAGAAATCAACACTTTGCACTACTTTCAGCAGTGTTACTGTACAGCCCGTCGTCTTCCATGGAGCTAAAAAGAAACGATTCTCTCTTTGCATCTCATCCATTAGTACACAGTGAGTGAGAAATCTATAAAGGATTAATTAAGACAAAATGTGTTAAATAAAACATCTCCTTCAACAATCAAGGATTATATCCCAGCATTTTGTAACAGTCTTGGGAAGTACAGATTTATATAGTGGGGAGAGGAAGAAACAGAGGGAGGATGCAACATCAAGGTGCCTTTAGCCAACGCAGCACTGTGAATGGAATCGTGTGGATGTCATCACGCCTGAGTACTGCCTTCCTTACTTTCTGCTCAGGTCCGCTGCCAACCGTATTCACTGTATCTTAAAAAATTTTTGTTCTATTATTTGTTTCATGAATCTACGTCTATATCTGAAATGGAGAAAAATAAGTATTTTCTCCAGTAAGCTGTCAACCCAGCTACCATACAGAGACCCAAAACTCTAATCCTATCTACATTACTGTCTACTGTGCAAAGAAAAGCAAGCCCATTTTCGAGATGCTTATTTACCTAACAGACTATAAAAGGTATCGAGGGAGTCATTCAATTCAATTGGGTCAATCTTATGTATGTAAATATGTATTTAAATTTGGTAAACATGTACAGTATTTAGAGCATGTGGAGAGTGATTCTTCTGTGGAATGGGGCACCTCTTTCAAAAAGGTTTACACTACTCCAGATAAATTAAACTCCTTTGCACACCAATAATGAAAGCTGAAATCTGCTGGAAAAGAGATGCCCTCTTTTGTTAACCGATTTGAGTAAACATTGCTGAGCTTTGCAGCATTCTAATTGCAGTTATTAATTAAATGTATTTCAATAAGATTAACTTAGTGGATTTGATATAATATCTAATTTTAAGGGTAGAAATAAACATTCAGTTTCACATGGGAAATGATTCATTCATGAAAACAATTTCATTATTTAAGGAGAGAGTGTGTGTATATCTCTCTCTCTCTCTTTGTATGTTTGCCTACAGGATGAACCCCAACTATGGAAAAAAGCATTACATACATGTGAATGTGTTTCTCTTCCCTGCCCTTAAAATGCAAACATTTCCTAACAGTAAAATTATTCTGTTTCCCAAAAGTAAAAACATTTTTCTGTTCATCCACTGGAAAAAACAAAATCTTGGTACCTTCAGCCTTCTAGTTAGAATACCTCATAGGAGAATAAATCTGTTGATACTGAATTACTATTCCCACTGCTCTACAACCCTGCATTTATTGTGCAACTAGGCTAAGCAGACCTTTGTTAAAGAAATAGTTTTCTTAAAGAGTTCTCCAAGTAAAAACATCAGACTGCTTGATACATACTTGTTAGAACTCTTAACAGAACAGTTCTGAAATAAATATATTTTTGAGGTACTTATGTCAGTACTCATTTTTGTAGGAGAAGCTCTTCCACCATCCAATGGCTTATTAAGGAATAATGGAGGGTGGGAGGGGGGACACACAGGAAATCAACATATTTCAAGGCTTAGAGTGAAGAGGTTTTCACAGCCATGGCGAAAGCTCTGGAGGTTTCTTTTAACAGAAAATTCCTCTCTAGTCCAAGTTCACACCTCGCATAGCCAGTATCAAAGTGCTATGCAATGAGAAACACATTAGACTACACTTATTTATATTAAACCCTAAACAGCAAGTCTAAATAATTTAGGATTTCTACAGCTTGAAGGGGAAAAAAAAAAATCAGTTACCATTTTTAAAGTCTGAAAGTGTGTGCTGTTGGGCCTCTTAGGGACATCAGCTTCCCTTGGATGGATGACGTGGTACGCATAAGAAAATACAAAACCTTTCGATCGCCCTAATACTCGAAGTTACTTCGGTGGGAGGAAAGCAAGGGAGGAAAGGAAAACAGTTTGGCTCTTGGCTCAACTTTCCTTAGTAAACATACAAAAAAAGATAAAAGATAAAATTGAGGCTTGGACATAGATCAGTGATAACCAGAAAGTCAAGAACTCGACTGGTGCTCTGTGGCCCTGCAGTGCCTGTGCAGGCACAGCACAGTGCACGCGAGGGCAGGAGCCGCTCGCCCGGGCAGAGGCTGACGGCAGCCGAAAGAGGGGCTCCTGCAGCCGGGCAGTCCGGCTGCTCGGAGCGGCCACCCTGAATTGCACGTTACCCAGCTGGAGCGAAGCTTCTGCATGCTGTTTATGAAGACCCAGTTATTTAATCAAATTTATGAACATGTAAATGTAATTTCATAATTGCCCATTCTAAAAAGAGAAAGCAGTATGCCAGAAATGTCCACCCTTTTTGGAATTTCCAGATACACAGTATTTATATATGTATGTACATTATATATACACAGTGTGTATATATACATGTATATATACATACTCATTCGTTGATAAAAGGAGGTATTTAAAAACATGTAAAAATCAAACAGCATGTTTACATTTTATTAAAGGTAAACAGAGCTGATACATTTCTAAATATACTAGTTGAAATATCTTAATTTCTGTCTTCAAATAGGCTTGTGAAAACTAAGTAACAGTATAACCTGGATTTCCATATGCCCGAACCAAACAACTATGTTCCTGTCAATATTCACGTAACTGACAGCTGATGTGAGGAAACATTGGGAAGGTGAGGTAGTCCATATGAATTACAGAATTGACCTAACAACTGAAACTGTCCAAAAGTATGAATAATTTTCTTATAATTACCTTTTTTTCCCTTAATATAACAATGCACAGCATACTGATCATAGCAAAACCTGGAAAGGTTGCAGAACTTTTTTCTAGGTTCTTGCACTAATTCTGACTTACTCCTAAGCAAACTGAGAAACAGCTCAGGAGAAACCCATTCTCTATCTAATGTCTAGTGTTGTGGATTCAAGAGGCTCAGATGATACATGGAGAAGCAGCTGAACCTTTCCTATAACACATATTGGTTCTTCTCCCTCTGAGGTGATTATTCTTGACAAGTGAGGTTCTGCAAGAACCAATGTATTGGAGTATATTTGGGTCTAGGTCCAGCTCTCATAAATGGACCCCATGTTTACTCAGCTTGTGTAAGCAATACTGCTTATTCATTTCACAGGACTGTGCTATGTCAGTGTGGAGAGAATGTGGGTCACCTAATATTAGTATCATAATAAAATCAGCTCTTGCAATCAGTCTCAACACCTTCAGCTGACTGCTGTTTTCCATTAAAATCTTGTCTTAGATCAAGTTATACAGTGAAATTCATCTTTCTGCTGCCTCCATTTTCAACAGATTATAATGAACAACATCTTACGTTTGCATAATACCTTTAGTAGTGTGTCAGAAAAGAATAAAGTACTCTTTCTAACAAAAGCCTGGTTAGAGTAGAAGACACAGAGAAATCAAGCAAAAAAAAAAAAATCTTATGAACTAGTATTGAATTTCAACATTCTACTTGTTTATCATATAGTATAAATAATTCACACTTGAAAATCTTATTTTCAGAAATGTTTACTGACACAGCAAAAATCCATGTGAGAGGTTACTGACATGGCATGTAAATGCACACCTAAAAAGACTAGAGCGATCACCAAAAAGATGAGAAAAGAATTAATCTAAGGAGAATATCAGCTAAGAAAATACATTGTCCTGAATAAACTATCTGGTAAGTAACAGCTCAGGTACTGGAGTCTCCTTCATTCAGATCTGTCCCATGGTAGACTTCTGTAGTATAGACGACTTCTACTACTTCCAGTCTTTGATCTAGTTTATATTTTGATTTGAAGGATGTGAAGAGAAAATTGCTAAGAAAAATCTACCAGGATAGGGAAACAAAATTTTTTTCAGGTCTTTTTAATTTATTCTATTGAAACGAGCTTCGTGGTTTTGAAAACGTTAAATAATCCAGCATACTGGAGGAGTACTGAATAGAGCGGGCAGAGGCAGGGCCGCCGGCGCTGGGTGCCCGCAACAATGCTCCGGCAGGGAGGACCAAGAGGGCGGCTGGGGCCTGGAACAGCGGAAGCTGCTGCAGTGGGGTCTGCACACAAAGATGCATGAGGCCCACAGCTGGAAATACTAACAGCAGCAATGTGTATTTGTCACTTGCATTAACCAGCTCATTCTTTCATGAAACACACAATTCCCCAGTTAAAGATCTGAAGATACTAATTTCTGTAACTCTCCTTGGGTAAAAGAAACATAACAACAAGAAAAATTAAAAAAAAAAAAAAAAAATTGTGTCAAATCCGTTCTGTTTAATTTTGCATGCTGAAATGGCTGTACTAGTGCACAAATGTTAAAAACCACCCTTCTGAAATGGAGTGGCAGCTCTCTCTCAACTACATACCCAAAAAAGGGACTTTTGCTGGAATACTCAGCCAAAATGGGAAGACGAGTAATCAGAAGACAAAAATTGGCTGCGATGGCGGGGGGGTGGGGGTGGGGTGTTAAGTTGGTGTGGAAAACCACAGACAATCATAAAATCCAAAAGACTGTACCTACAGTGCTGCACAAGAAGCGAGAGACAGCCGAGCCACCGCCAAACCGGCGCCCCGGCAGCACCGGGCAGACATCCCCGGGCTCTCCTTCCTGCATTCCGCTCACCACAGCCACTCACATAGTCTTAGTAACCATTACACCTTTTAAAGTGAAAAAAGTGTTGAGTGAAAAGGCTTGTTACTTAATACAAAAACAGTTCGGGGAAAGGCATAAAAGCCACACAAAATTTTAAATGCAATTATCTTAGATTAGAATATTTGGCTTGAAAGATCTGGAGGGTATTGTTTTTGATAAGACAGAGCCACTTGACAAGGCCTGTCACCACTCCAGGTCTCTCTGTTGTCAACTAAAGATGAAAGGACATCACAAAGAATTAACTTCAGCTTTTAAACATTTTGAAAATGTCAAAGAGGTCATAGCTGATCTATTTCCTTATACAGCATATTCACTTGATGAAATTTGTGGTAACAATGTGTTTTTACTTTTCATTCAAATTGGTCTAAAATCCTGGTAATTGATCACAGACTAATGAGAGCTGACACGGGACCGGTGCGATTGGCTGAGCTTTGTATCAATCACAGCTGCTGCCGGTCCACGCTGTGCATATTAGACTTTCTAATGGCACTAATTGGTGACTACAGAAAAAAACTGCTAAGTCTCCTAGTGTAGTTTCCAGAACCATTTGTTTGGTTTCCAGTTACACTAAAGCCAATTTAAGTCCTTTTATAACTAACACCTTCCTACATGTAGGACCTATTGTTCATGCTTTCTCACAAGCCGTCTAAATAGTCCTTAAAATATTCAGTGAGATGACTCTAAATTAAAAATGGGTCCAATCTGTGAAACAGCAGAAGTAAAAGTAGAAGCTAAATATTTGTATTGACCTTTTAGGAGCATTAGCCAAGTCAGTAAAATATCTTAAAGGCATCTTATTATGCATAGAGAGGCTAAATTTTTAAATCCCATTTAAAATAACATGTGACCACATTTGCTAGAAAGAGATTTTATATTTCCAGAACATATTAGCATCTCTAAATATGAAAGTTATCAGTTAAAACAAGTTGAAATGCTGTTGTATCATGCTAATTCTTCCCCCACCCCCCTCTATGATTTGGAGAGAAAGGTCAAGTCTGCTGTCACTTCCCTCTAACTGATGCTCAGAGACCGTGTGCACTGAGCATGATACATTTAAAAGAAACCAAGCAATCGGCCATTTTCTGCATCAACTGTATTAATCATAAACCCTCCATCTTGAGCTAAAACAAGAGATTAGGTGCACAGGAATAAAGGCAGAAAGTTTTCTCTCTGCTCAAAACTGAAGAATCCTTTTCCATTTTGGACACATTCCTTACACTGTGCAAAAGGGTAATAATATTAACTGTAATTTGTAAGATAGACTGCCAAGGAAACAGCCATTTAACTACAGATAAACGGTACAACTGAAACCTGTTTCATGATAAACAATAGGATGATATATATAGAAAAAGCAGGTGCAGTGGACACCAATGTAAAGATATGGACTGGGAATGCTGCTGCACATCCATTTTTTTCCTGCATACTCGCACATTTTTTCTACACACACACATACATATGTAAGAACACATATTTATATAAACCTCTTGTTAACCACAACATATGACTTATTTATACATATGTTTTTTATACATATATACACACACAAATGTGTGTGTGTGTCTGTATATAAGAGAGAGAGAGAGAGAGAATATACCTGAGATGAGAACATAATGGATGGAAAGTGGCACTAAGCAATCTGAAATATTTTGTATTTCAAGCCATAATAATAAAAAGAACAAGACAGAGAGACAGAGGTAAAGTTTAGAACAAGCAAGTGCTAAGGTTTAGAGCAAACAGACCTAATTATGCTGTTAGTTCTGCAACCTGAGATAAAAATAATCCTTAACATATTAACAGGACTGTTCAGCAATACTTCATATATTCCACTAAGCAATTTGTATTTGCTTAGTGGAAATAGCTTAGGAGAAACAACTATCATCCATGTTTCGTCATACATTTAAAATGGAGGGCACATGCAGGAAAACATATTTTAATAAAGCTACAGTCTGTATTTGCAATTATATGCTAAAAAAAAAAATTTACTGTACAATTACTTAAATATATTTCTTTAAAATATTTGGCAAACTGAACAAGGTCACATCATCTGCACAGGCATGGCTCGCTAAATCTTTATTAAGCTACCTATCGTCAGAAGGTAAGACAACTGCAGTACCGGCTGCAGGTTTTCTGAATGAGAAAAGGAACAATTCCCAGCAAGATCTACAGACGTCACCCAAGGTAATTGTTCTAAAGCCTTTCCATTCAAAACTGTCTCGCTTGTATTTTAAAATGTTTCACTTATGTGAGCCACTGTTACGCCACAGGTAAATTTGATCCCAATTCAAGTAGTCATTGGCATCAGTAACACTTAAGCATGTAATTACACACGAATATCATCTCAATGCTTTGCCAAACACAGACATCTGAAGCACACATTTTATCACTCTGGTCACCCTGTTAACCAACAAGTTCCTTATACAAATTACAAAATAATCTAACTAACTGTATTTTCATAACCTATTTGTGAGGTACACATTCCCTGTTCTCACCCTTATTTGATTGATACGTAAATGCAGATCTGAGAAGTAATGCAATGGAGTCCACAAGGAGCAAATGATAGAGCAACAGACGGGAGAGGTGTGGTATAAGATTTTCAATGCACCAAAATCAGATTGTGCCAATACACTGATGCCCTTCAACAACAGTCTGTCCAAAATAAGAAGAGACAAGCATAAATGAAATATTTATCTTAAAGATGCTGATATGTATTCTACTGAAAGTAACATACAAAATCCTTAATTTGCCAATTTACATGTACTGAGAGCTTAGATCGATGGGCAATGCAACAATCTCTCCCCCCCTCAAATGTATTAGTGCTAGAATATATAAACCAAAAGAGAAGGTAGAGAGGCTGTCCACCTTCCTCTCGCGCACGCTCTCTCTAAGCAGGTTTTGTAATAAGCAAAGGAAAACTATAACCGTTGGTGCTTTGTTGGTTGTTGTCTACTTAGAGCTTACTTGGACTGTGAAGTTATTCTGCATGTGCACATAGAAAGGAGATTTTGTGAAAAGAAGAGAAACGAGGAGCTATTTTCCAAGGCAGCCTCACTGAGAAGTGAGGAACTCATCACAAATCTTATCAGAAACGTTTTTAAGTGATCCTTCCAAAACTTCTACCAGGCTCTCAAAAAAGAGCAAAACTCTTTTAAAACTCAATGCATACTGAAAAAAACAAGCCTCTGGAAGAAGCAGCAAGGTCCCCCTAGCTTTCTCACTTTCTTTTTAGGCCAAAATATATCACAGTGACATTACAAGCATTTTGGCATAGCAACTTCTAAGAAAGGAGAAGGAAAACCCTTGAAGAATATAATTTCCTCATCAAATTATATTTAATGGCAATAATACGCATTTTCTATTTTCAGTCCTAGGATAAAAAGTCAGGCAAAATAATGTAAAGGCATTTCACATACTGCAGGTGAACTCTGAAGCCCCTATTTTCTAACTAAGAGGGTTTGAGGTTAATCAGTTTAAAATTGCATTGATTTCTATAATCATTTTGATTCAGTGAGTTAATAAATTGAAACAAATTATGAAGTACATCTTAAGTATACATTCTATTTTGCTGCTTGTTCGAGATTTGGATATAATATAAGGAAAAGTAACACTCATCCAGTGGAATTCTCATGGATCTACGGCACTCACAGTGCCTAACAGGCAAAGCAGAGTCTCTGAAATAATACTTTGAGCAAGGAAAGATGTGAAAGAAAAATCTAGTTTATCAACAGTTAGTAAAAGAAACTGAAAAATACTACAAATTTATATAATTCATTTTAGTATGTTGCTTAATCCTGTTGTATTCAGTAGTGGAACAGAATTACTCTAGCACTAAAGCAACAGAGAATGAGGTTTCTCCCTAAAGGAATCATGGCACTGTTCCTTGTCCTTGGCTGTTCTCACATTTGCTCTTTACTCATGTCTCATCAAAACACAAACTGGGATCCAGGTCCCTTTTGCAGTTGTACATGAATGCACACACTGGTTAAAAATGCACACACTGGAAAACTGGTTAAATTACAAGCTCCTTGGAGCAGACATTGTGTGCTTTTGGAACATACAGGCATGCATGCAAATACTTAGCAGAAAGTACAGCAGGGCTCCAGTCCCTGACTGTAACCCTCGCTTTTAGGGCTATCAATACAATCAAAAACAGCAGCAAAATACCAGTGGGATAATCTAGCCACTTAAACATGAAGTAGAGATTCTGGTTCTAATGATGTTTCTACCATCATCTTCCTTCCACAATCTTGATATTCAGAGATCTCTTTTTAAAACACAAATTATCTTGAGGTAACTAAAGTCCCATTTAAAAGCTGATTTTAATCAACTGCTTTGCTAAATTGAGAGAAATTTGACTAAAGCATTCTAATCTGCTCTACGTTAGCAACCTTCATAATTGATTTTCACCTCCTCAAGTTTTCTGGGCATATCAACTCCCAGAAATTTGATGCTCCAGCACTAGAAATCCCAACCGCTGGAAGCCTGACACAGAATTTATTACTATCAACATGATCCTTTCTTGTTTACAATCTATAACACCCAAAGGGCTATAACAGAATCTGGTCCACAAAGCAGTGAATAATACACAAATAAATAAAGCCACAGAGCAGATTATTTGCTACGATACAGCACTATTGCTTCACTGGCTTCAATGGAGTTGCTTGTACCAGTTTACTAGCGAAGAATCTCTCCCAGAACAATAATATGATAATGATTGTGCTCGTACAGCTCTGTCCATGTGAATTCTCACATACATTTCTAGTCATTCATTAATTAGAGCTTCTAAAACCTTGAGTTAGTGATGTGGAGTGATGACATCCCCTTGTGTCCAATACAATGCAGACAGCTCCAATACTGGCGATCTATATTTTAGAGAAAAAAATACTGTACTATTCTATAGCCAATATTATTTGCTGAAGCACCAAAGTATTCCCCCAAAATCTTTGACCAGCACTGAACTAGCAGAATCTCACTTATTTTCAAGATCTGGGCAGATTACACCATAAGGTGGTATACCGCTGCTAGTACATCAATCACGCCAGGCGATTAAAGCGCCGGGAGTCCCTTCCTTAAAGTGAAACTCTGCATTCCTGTACTCAACAGGAGGAACTCGGACTGCAAAGGCTTTGGTTTCAAAAAGCAGAATATTTTTCGTGGACTTAAGCAAGTATTACCACAGCATAGTGAATCCAGAAACACTCATTTATTTGGAATTAACAGTAATTGCATTTGAAGACAAAGACTTTAAAGATTAAAAAAAGGCAGGCAAGTAAACCTCACTCCCAGACATGCTGTGACTGCTCTAAAAGGCCCATATTTTTTTCCATATGCCTCAGAGTTGTATTTCCTTATGCAATTGTAATAGAGATTTAAAGTCCTGTAGTTGACTTTAGCTCTCAGTCTGACTTTTTTTTCCATCTGCTTTTATTTTGGCATCAGACTAGAAAGGATTCTTGAATAGACACAAAGACAAGTAAAATCTGGTCATTTCCCAAAACCAAGGTGTACAAGACAATGGATGTTTAAGTCTCTCTTCTTGGGTGTCAGCTCCTGGTCCTGGTGAACACCTTTCTGTTGACAAACCAGCATCTCCTTTGAGCATACTGTGCTTGTAACTGGGTTTGCTCTCTAAAAAAACACAGTAGATATCAAAATGACTTGTCGGAAAAGCGTATTAAATTTTTAAAGTGCAACATATTTTTTTCCCTAATTCAAAACAGCGAATGTTAAACTTAAAGACTCTTCCTAGTGCATGTTAGTGACAGGCAAAGCTCCCAGAGGGGTGACTGCCTTCAAAGACAGGTAAATGAGGGCCCATATAAAACAGCCAAGTATTGATGTTGTAGTAAAATTCAAGAAAAACACATTGGCAGACAAGTAAATTTGTCACTAATAATTTAATGTAATTTCCCTAAAATGGAGGTAATAGGTACTCAGGGAATACACCTCCAGGGTTTACATCAAATGTGCATGTGGAAAATTGTGAAATAATATTTTTTTTAAATGTAGATGCTTTGGCTGACATGTTAGTTTATGATGAAAATCGCTCTCCTGAAATGATAAAGAGGAGGGAAAAATATAAGCTTCCAAACATACACAACTTGTATATTCTAAAACAATCCCCAAAATGACAACTTGGATACGGAGGCTGCTGAGTGCCCAGATCATTTGTTTGTGTTTTAGTTTCCCCTTTAAAATGATGGACTGCAATTACCAAATAGTAATGAACCAATCATGTCGCAAACACTATTTCCTGTGTCATTCTGAGTTATAGAATCTAATATCAAGTTCATTTAAAATATTCCAAAATTGCATATTTTTCTCTGCAGTGAAGTGACAGCTCAAATTGTGTTTAGTTGCAACCATATGACCATGAGCAAATCAAGTATAAAAATTTCATTTTCTCTAAGTGTTAATGCAATATTTTTAGCTCAACTCCTACAACAGTTCACTTTGCACCACACAGGATGGTGCTGGATGCTGCTTAAGTACCATTATCAATTATAATGTGGTTTCTATAAATTTTAAACAATACTTGTACATCACTCATGTAGGTAAGATTCAGAGAAAGAAAAACCAGAAAAAATCCCCTCTACTTTTTCAAACAGATAGGGCTACTATCAGCTATAAATTGAAATTTCACTGTGCAGGCTTAATATGATAAAGGCCTGCAGTTTTTTTCCTGGGGAGTAAGAAAAAGGGGGGGAGAAGAGGAGAAAACATAAAAAAGGAAAAATGCAGCTGCCACGAGCTCAGATACTGAACAGAGGAGAAAAAGGAACCCAGAAAAAGAAGTATGAATTGATACAAAACCCAAAACTATAGAATCTCCATCATATCACATAAAATTGATTAAGATAAACAGTCCACAATAAAGAATGTATTATCTGCAAATACTACAGTCTGATATCACACTTGCATGTGCACATCCATTTCACCATTGCTGGGGGAAAACCTGATCCACTTTTGCAGCCAGGCACAGTAAGACATCTCTGGCTGTAAACGCACCTCGGGTTTTCTTACGAACTTGCTGTTTCTTCACACCAATGTGTTGTACATTCAAGCTCTCCGCTCCTATTTTCCTATCTTTCTTGCACAAGCGTACATACTCTGAGATGTTACTCTGGGTATATATTCATGGAAGAGATAATTATTCATGAAACCTCACTTGTATTGCTTGACCCATATAATAGAACCTTACGCTAAGAGTAGACTGCAAAAGACTACACTGTTAATTGCCAAAACTTCAGCATCATTGGGACCTAATCCTATAAACTGGGACACATGCATCTCCCAGTGAATAAAGTGCTTGGATGCTCACTGGAGAAATTCAACAACTTGTTGGAATAGGACTTACTATGTAGAGTGCACGCCTGGCAATTTTTAACCTCAAAGAAGTACAAAAATGCAATGGGCTTAGAGTTACAGAGTCACCTCTCACTTCTTTGTACTGAAGCTTCTCTGCAGTCTTTCCAAAGGTTTTAAAGAAAGGCTGACTTAAAAAAGCTACCTATGTTTTCCCCCTTTGCCTGGTGAGGCCTAAGTGGTTTGTCACACTCTGCTAAGGAATTTTATATTGCACAGGCTGTTTTGGGGAAAGCATGCTGCCAGTTAATACTTTTTAAATTAATAAATAAGGATTTATTGATTAAAAATAATAATATCCTCTGAAATGGACTCAGCATTTTATTACTTTATATATGATTGGCATGATTCACATCCATTGAACATACAAGGGGTTTTGAAAGATCACACTTCGGAGTAAAAGGGGAGGAGAAGGCATGGCGTTACGTATTGATTTGGTAACGTCCATGCGTTCAGGGAAGAGCAAGACCATGTCACTCTTAACATTCAAACAGAACCTCTATACAGCTTTTTTCAAAAGCAGATCACAAAATGCTTCACACAGGACATTAGTATATAAGGTGGTAAAATTATTTGTCCGAGGTAACACGGCTGGCCAACAGCAGAGGCAGAACTTGTATCCCCTCAGTCTACACCCAATGGTCTCTACAAGTATATACCTCATCTATTATTTTAGCAAACAGTGAAGAAATGTTAATGTTCGCTTTAGGTTTTTTCCTTAGTTGGATCTTCACAAACCTTTTTTTTTTTGCTGTTGTTAATTAACTTATTCCCTTGTTCTGGATCTCAACAGTTGGGCTGCATGCAGAATTAATATCTAAAGTAACATACAAACTATTCTAATGGAAGTTAAAATAATAAATGGATATTCAACTTCTGAACTTAGGGTTTGATAGAAAATGAAAGAATACCAATTATGTCCCCAGCTACTTGGTAATGTTTGGATCTTATTTGCCTCCTTCTGAAAAATAGATTGATTTGAAACTTTTCCTAACTAAACAGAACGGTATTTGATCCTAAATTTTGGCAAACGCAGAAAAAAAGCAGTAGAAAAAATAAGGACATGTCTTAGTGTTTGAAGGGACAGAAAAACTAGTCTGTGAATTGCTTAGACTGTTTTTTTCCCCGTGGGATTACTATAAAATAACTGAAGCAGGGTTCAAATTCTGGAGTAAAATCTGTGAATATAACCTGAAAGAACAGATCTGTAGCCCTAGAAAGTTATTAAAAAAACAAGCAAAAAAACCCAATTCCGCCCCAAAACCCACAAACTGTAGCTTTTTCTCAACATTAAAAAGAACACAAAAAAGGTCACAAAGTTATCCCTAACAAGAGCTGTTTATAGTCGGTAAAAATACCATTAAAATGAATAGCAGTGGCTATTGCTGTCATTACCAAATATATACAGAGATGTATTTGTTACCTGTAGTTTACAGATAGCATACGTACCACAAAAGAAAAATCAGTGTCATGAAAAATCAATATATATTTAAATCTTTCTACCCCATTTGCTGTCACTGACGATAATGTTAGTTGTATTTATCTGTGCATTTGTTTGTAAGTACACAAGGTACTCAGACACCTATACAAACACAAAACACCCACCAGTAAGTAAACATCCAGAAAAATATCTTAAGAGTTTTCTATTCTCCTTTCCTGTCTATCTTTGTACTGTTAAAACAACAAACAGAATATAGAAAGGTATTACCAGCACTTTGGTCAGAGCAGGTAAGCTAGACACCCAGATTCAAGGATTTTTCTTCTTATATGAGAAAATGTCTCTTTAAAATTGCATTACTGGCATTTATGATTCATTCTACAAATAGCGAGACTTCCACATATAAATCTGAAATTCATTTAAGATATTTTGAGTTTAATAAGAATAAAGGCACCCCATTTTTCAAAGCAATAAAGAAAGATGCACCTGCCACAAGCCTGACCACTGAACAGAGGGGGACGATACTAACTCAGTAAAGGTAAAAATCAGAAAAAAAAATGAATTGATATAAAAAAAAGATAGCTCATCTATCACTTCTTAGTGAAAGATGCACATAATAAGATGAATTTAAAACAATAAAAAAAAGCTGTCATTTTTTTCTCCTCCAGATTGGGAGAATCTGAGAAACAGTAATAGAGGAGAGACTTTGTAGACTGTAATAGGCAACAAGGTGTGCAGCTGAAGTGTAAATCAGCCCTACCAAGGCCATGTTGGCCAACAACCTTTATCTAGTCAGAAAGTGAAATTTAAGTGTTTTGTAAGCTTTCATAAAATAATTTAATTACATTTTTGCAGCAACAGATTAATTAGTCTTAAGTCTGACCTGTACTCTTGTGCCTTTCACCTGATAATTTTCTCTGCTACTCCAGTCTCTCTTTTTAGAAACTACCTTGAGCGTATCTCCAGCACTAACATCCTTCCTAGCACTCAGAATCTCTCTTCTGCCATTCCCCCTGCACCCTTAGGGCCAGGCAAGCACTGTAAAAGTCAGAATAAGTAAGGCCTGTTCTTCAAGGAGACTGAAAGGGGAACACATCATGATGATACAACTCCTTAACTACTTAAAAGCAAAGCTATCAAGATAGAAGAAATTATAAGGTATAATTTTAAGTAATTCCTTTGCAAATGATGACCATTTTACTAATAATACTTTAGAATCTAGATTTTGTCACTTACTCAACAAAACATTGAGGTAATTTAGGTTAATATGAACCTTTGCAGAATATTTAATTTCCACCGCTGGCTATTCTCTAGTTTTCTATAATATATAGTGTATGAGTCCTTTCCAGAAATGAAAATTGTATAATGGCAGCATTGTGATACAAACTGACAACAGCCAGGAAATTGAAAGTTCAGGCTGAGGCTTCATCCTTCATTTACACCACTGTTGAGAAGGGGAAAGCAGAGACACCGAATTATGGACAGTGAAGGACTTAACTTTTAATTTCCTGGAAGTTATCATTTTAAATAAGAGCTTTGCTGTTATTTAAATCTATCTGGGGGAGGCAAAGGGGAGGTAAGAAAAAGAAAATAATATTATTTCTTTGAGCAACAGGAGCTGAATGGTATAAGTCATTTGCCCCAAAAGAAAAAAAAAAAAAAAAAAAACACAAAACACACAAACCACCAAACAAGCAAAACACCCAAATACCCAAGGTGCACTAGTTTTCTAGAATTTTGCTGGATGATGTCAGATGGTGTCAAACAGCAAATGCAGCCAGTCAGAAAAGAAGCTATGCACCAGGTTACTTATACACAGACATTCGTAAGCTTTAACCTACAGGGGACCCTGGTCTTCATGTAGTCAAGTGTCTGCTAAAAACAAATCCAAGAAGCAGCAGTGATTTGTGAATCCAGCTGAAGTTCCCTGAGGACAAGTACAAACCCAGCTTTGTGGTAATCTGGTGTACACTCTCATGCCAGTTCTGACAATGGACACGTGTTGCTGGTCTCCCAGTTGAGGTAATTTTCCTCGTGATCTAAGTTGAACGCTTTCATTCTAGTAGCACCAGATTGCAATGTGAAAATCCCCAACTGGATTTTGTCACCAGATGTAAATTGTTTCTCATCTTGGCAGAGGTTTTGCAAAGAGATGCAGAAAAATTCACAAAGAATATTGCGCTACAGTCAGGCAAGTTCTCAACCATGTACTTTTGAAGCCTAAGGGTAATGACCTGGGTGAGCAGGACAGATTCTGGAGCTTGCGTAACTGCTGCTATTCCATCACTATGTGTCAGTGCTGTGATCCTTGTCATTGTTTAACCCTAGCCAGCAACTAAACACCACACAGCTGCTCACTCACTCCCCCCACCTTCATGGGATGGAGGAGAGAATCGGGAGAGTAAAAGTAAGAAAACTCATGGATTAAGATAAGAACAGTTTAATAATTGAAATAAAGTAAAATAGTAGTAATAATAATAATGATGATGATGATAATAATAATAAAACAATATACAAAGCAAGTGATGCACAATTGATTGCTCACCACCCACCAACCGACGCCCAGTCAGTCCCCGAGCAGCAATTGCTGCCCCCCAGCCAACTCCCCCAGCTTATATACTGAGCATGACGTCATACGGTATGGAATACCCTGTTGGCCAGTTTGGGTCAGCTGCCCTGGCCATGCTCCCTCCCAGCTTCTTGTGCACCTGGCAGAGCATGGGAAGCTGAAAAGTCCTTGACTAGGGTAAGCACTACTTAGCAACATCTAAAACATCAGTGTGTTATCAACATTATTCTCACACTAAATCCAAAACACAACATACCAGCTACTAGGAAGAAAATTAACTCTATCCCAGCTGAAACCAGGACATCCTGTATCAGGTGGCTGAGGACCCAGTGAACAGACCAATTCCCCTGAACCCTAGTCACACAGCCACCAGTCATGACCATCCACAGCCACTCTTCGGCTTTTAGTCAGTGTCCCAGCACTTGCAAAATTCTGTCAGTGTTTAAAAATTGTTCTTGTTCATGGTTGGCATACCACCCAATGCACAGAAATCACACACTGAATCTAAAGCTTCTGTATGTATCTTTCAGATTGCCATAAGGTTTTAGCCATAGTATTTATGCCATACTGAGTACGGCATCTGGATTTCAGATCCTGTTCAGACAGGTGATAGCCCATGGTTCTGGAATCAGCATGTTGAACATCTCCATTTCAAATTTTTAAGCAACGTAGAAGCTAAATACTGTGAAAACGTTACAGATAGCAACTGGACCCTCATAACACTAAAGTCTTGCCATAACCCAGTAGATTCTCATGCTCTTATAAAAAAAGATACAGAAATATTGATGTCTGCTTGGTATTTCACCCCCAGCTAAGAAACTCTGTGTGCCTAGTAAGATTATACACAAAAAACAGTCACTTGATGCCCAGCAACTTATAGTGCTATGGTCTGGAACAGAGCTAAAAGCACTCACGTGAAAATGCAATTAATAGAAGTTGTATTTTAAAACTTTGAACAGTTATTTATCACTGAGTATTTCAATACCTACGTCTTACGCAAGAATGAATGATACTCATTTTCACACAAAAATGTTGTAAAAATTGATTCTGAAAATAATATAAAAGATTTTAAAGGGAAATTTTTTGCATTTGATTACTTCATTTAAAAAGATAAATAACAAAAGTATAAAAAAGGAGAAGAAAGCCCTGACAAAAGGGGAAGAAAGCCCTAACAGTTTTTCACGGACTTCATAGTAACTGCAGCAGATGAAATGGGACTTCAGAAGTGCCAGCACAGGGAGAATAGTTCAGGCATGCCTCTGATTTATTTCCCTCTTCTGCACAAAAGTGCTGACATACATCTTGAAGCGCATTTTGACATATGAATGTATACTAGACCATTTACTCCATAGGTAATTGTACAATTTCCACTGGAAGACAATTCTCGGGTCTTGTTGAAAGAATACTTTTAGTAATGGATGACACCTGAATAATTAATTATTCCTCACTATTCTACCAGTCTCAGATTCAGGAGTTAGTTTCTGCTCTCCTCCGAACACTGCCTGGTATTTTTCAGAGCTCATCTTTGTTATAAAGTTGAATTTCTGGGTCCTAAAGTTTAATTTCATCTTTCAAAGGCCAAGAACATTTCATGTCCTAAATCATGGGAACGTGGAACAGCCTGTAGTTTCTACATTGAATCAACTTTTAGAAATGTCGCTGCTTTGTGGTTTGAATGCTGAAATGACCCAAGATTCATCAAGGCTGAAGGTTGCTTATATGAACTTGTCAGTAAGTCTCCAATTCCTATTTAATTTCTAATATACTAATCAATAATATACAATCAATAAAATAATAAACTATTTAATCAATAATATAATCAACACCTAAGCTTTTATCTAGATGTTCATGGATCCTAAATAGGCATCGCCTATGAAGAAGTCTCAGAAATTAATGGTTTTACATATGTCATTGCTAATTTAATGGGACCAACTGGGCCATCAGTTAAAACACTATCAACATGGTGGGCCGCTTAATTAACGAAGATATGTTATTTAGCCACTGTTCACATTTCAAGGTGAGAAATCTCTTTTCTTTACACTGGTGACATAAAAAGTAGTTACTTAGCAAAGCAGTATTAAACCCTGTAAAATGATGCACAAAATGTATCTTAATGAAAAAGATTGTCAAACCCTAAAAACAATGACTGGAAAAAGCAAGAGAATCCTATTGAATGGTCTCATGGAAACACAAGATTGCATAGCTTCACAGCAGAGACACTCCAACAACTTCATCCAACGTGCGACTGTTTACTCCCTACATTGAGATCTCACTCCTAAAACTTACACTTACAGCAGCGCAGTGGTGAGAAAATTGTGTTGCTGACAAGTATCTAAGTGTCAGGTAGTTAGCACAGGCCAGCACATGTTCAATAAAATGGACAGTGAGGATACCATAATCTTGTGGCAATATGAGCTCTTCATTGTGGCTCTAAACTTGCCACACTACATTAGCCAAACAAGAAGTTTATCAGGAAATTTTGTATCAGGAAAATTTAGCAAAAAAATTGTCATGCCAGTTTGCCATGTGGTCCTTGATATTGTATTTCGTTATTTATTTATCATCAGCAATGGGCTTATATAAAGATTGACTGTGGAAAGAAATACAGTGTGTTATGTTGGAAAAAAAATAGGTCGTCTGGTTACACTATCATGTTACCATCATTACCGAAAAAATTTCACAGGCAGATATAGGAAGAATGTATGTCCTTCCTTGCCTTGCATGTACAGAGAAGAGACAGGGACAGAAAGGATGAGAAAAGATAACAGGCAGATACGCAGGACCATTTGACATAACATCTGCTGAGAGCACTGATCACTTTAGGACTACAGCGAGTTAAAAATCTATTGGCATCCGCATTGTAAACCAAAGCTAGGTGCAGTTATAACAAAACATGCTTACAGAAAGTCCATTCATCATGCTCTGCAAGAGTTCACCAGCAATCTCCTAAAATACAAATTGCTGGAGACTGTATTCCAGCCTTTGAACAATTGGCTACAGGTGAGATATTTAAAATTTCTCTCTGGAGTTAGAACAAGAAGTCATTGAAACACATGAGGCCATTTACCTCTAACTCTGGTGGGTAGGACGTTTCCCTACTTATAACTCTAAATCTCTTCCGGGTGAGGAAACATCAAAAAACAAGCAAACAAACCCTGCCCAAACCCACTGAAAAACAAACCATCAACAAACCAGGTCTGCAGCCTTCTGGGAAAATATTCTAAACTCTAGGCTGTCTTTAAAAGTTTGGCAGTGATGTTTTGAAATAGTGAGCCAAGCACCCATGTACAGAGATGTGGGTAGAGTTACATTTTATCTACCTGTATCTACAGGCTAAGTGACGCTAAACACCTATGGCCAGGATTTCAGACATACCCTTTACTTCACAGCATGCTGGCAATGGTAAATCACATTAAAAGATATCCATCTCTGTAGGGAACAGAGATGCTCTGCTTAGGTACATGGAATCAAATCTGGCTGCCTGGCACGTAGCACAACAATGCCTAAGCTATTCTGTAGATCATTTAAAAATCCCATGATACCACACCCTTCCTGAATACAGAAAAAATTGCTTCCTTTTCATATACAAGGAAGAAGGTGCCATCAAAACCTTCTACGCCCACTTTCCAAACTACCCTGGTGCTACTAGGTCTTTAGTAGAGAGAGTTAGTTAATCGTTGGTGAAAAAATTACTGAGGTACCACTTGTTGAAAGTGACATCTATGAGGACATTGTAGAAAGGAAAGAAAGAAGGACACAGGGCAGAGGCTAAGGATGGGGTGATAGAAGAGTCACTGAGAATGGACCAGAAGCTTATTCCAATAGTTGCATTGCACCAGCTAATGAGCAGAAGACTCATAAGACAGATATTATATATATATATATATGGCCCTTAAAGTTGTATTCGCACAGATGGGTGTGATTCGATCTAACTACTGATCTGGATGATTGCCCTTTTGGCTTCCGCTGGCTACTTTCACAGGGTGTAAGGCTAATAGGACATTAGGTATCCACTATGCATTTTTCTCCCTCTTAATGCATTGGCATTTATTCCTTACCAATACTGCCTTTATCATTCACGGGTCTTGGCTACCCTTCACAATGCAAACCACTTCCTTTTTCTTACTAGACCTGCACTGATATCTGTTGTCCTCAGTATGCATGATATTTTTGGTATGTTGCGTTCTGACATGAGATCATGGAAGCTTTTCTGGTGACAGTCTCAAGGTAGCTGTTCCACGAGTACAGAGACCCTCCAGTGCTGTTACCTGCACCCAGCTCTTACCAGTGCTCTACATGCTTCCTGGAAGCTGGCATTAAGTAACAGTTTCATCAATGTGCTATTATGATCTGAATCAATTAGAAACAGAAGTAGGAATTCTGACTGACCAAGATGACAAATATGGGAACAAAGATGCAGGAGCTTATTTCAAATGAAGAATGTGTATTAGTCTGTTAACAGAGGGCAACCCCCCCCCCCAACACATGATTATTTCTACCAAGATAATTATAACTGGCATTTCAAGTACATAGTCATATTTAGTTTCTGGCTTTGCACTAAGAAACATACTGTAAAAAGTAATTGGCTTCTATATTCAGCCAGAGAGCAAAAACAAACCATAGAGTACGTTTGGAAAACCTCAACATCTGGTTATAGTAATAACCTAATAAGGAGAGAATTTTAACTGACTGATTTCCTTCCGTCATTCCAAATACCAACAGAAGAGAGATGTCACCAAACCTTTTTTAGTCCGTTAACATCCAAGTGATTAACTTAACAGATCAATTTACAATGAGGTTGTTAAAGTGAGAAGGTCTGTGTCCTAGGATGTTCAGTGGAAAAGGGAGGAAGAACATAGGAGAGGGGCTTTGTAAGTCTCCATTAATGACTTCTGAAACTGGGAAGTGACAACACTGTCCTGATAATCTGCAACATTTTGAGGCAAATCTTGTAAACAAACAGGCTGCAGCATTCAGCATCAGCGTGGGATAATTACATGTAAATGGAAAAACAGTAGAAAAACGGAGCCAACCTTGTTTCTGCTACATAGTGCAAGACCAGTGACAAGTGTCTTTCAAATGACAAAGCTAAAAAGCACTGGGCTACACCAGACTACCTAGAGCTTGCACATCAAACACCCATCTACAGAATTCTTTTTTTTAAATACCACATAAAATGATTTTTAAACACCCTGATCCATAGAAATTATAGCAACAAAATAACCTGTGCAATTTTTGCTTTCAATTCACTAATCATTTCATCAAGAAACTTTGAGTACTTTTCCCAGTTATGGAGCAGCTTAACCCTAAAAGGAATAATTGTTTTCTGACATAATAGAAAAGCAGCTAACTGCCAGTATTTTCCTGCTTAACTTTGCCAAAGTTTCTTTCACCGGAAGTTATATAAACTGAGATAAGATCTTCACAAATAATTGTTAATACAACGAGAGACAGTATGTATTGGTCGAAGAGAAGAAGCAACATCATGAGAGGGACTAAGCAAGTAAAATTTTCTGACATTCCTTTGTCTTGAAACAATGAGACAGTGAAAGGTGAACGGTTTCATTGCTGCTAAATGTTGCAACTACACAGTTCTTTTCATCCTTTTGTCTGTGGATCCAAAAGGGAGTATGGATTATTGCTAGTAGGAGTATGAAAAGCAGTTTAGGAAAAAAGCAAGCTTCCTGTCAGTGGTCTGAGATTTGCAAGGCTGGGGTTCACACCTCCGTTGTAAACTCGGAAAAAATTTTCAGCAATAAGCAAAACTGCTTGTCTAGCTCTTGCCATTGCACTGCATTATCTCCTATGCTGTAATTTTAGCAACCTCTTAGCATTTCAGTGACAAAATGCCCAAGTAAAATAGCACTAAATTTGGTAAAAGAGGCTATCGACTCCACGGTCTGAATGAGATCTTGGAAGAATCCTGAAGTGCACGGATGTGGGGGAGATGATTTCTCCTATCAGGCACAGAACGATCAAATCAGTACTTTTTTTTTTTTTTTTAAAATAAGTCATCCTGTATATTTTTCAGCACCAATTTTACAATAAGAAACTATATACTATTTCCTAAGAGATATACTGTGCACTTATTAGGACACACAACTACCACCCTGCTCTTATTAACATTTCTAGAAATTTGCTTTTAGTTTGTTTGTTTGTTTTGGGGCTTTCTATCTTCACTAACCCAGTGCTTCACCAGCAGAGTTTTCTGTATTTACTGCTTTCCTTTTAAAAGACACAAGAAATTAAAGACTGCTAGCTTCTAGGGAAAG
>NW_009216208.1:0-25499 GCF_000690835.1 Fulmarus glacialis | reverse complement strand
AAAGAGTCAACTATTATAATATTGTCTTCCACATAATTTTAGACAAAGAAACTCATGTAATAGTCTCACATCAAGCCCATGTTTCTACTTTAGCTATTACAGTTACAGGGGGAAAAGCCTTAAAAATATCCAGACTTGAAATTCAAAGCATTCAGTGACAGGGAATCCACAAGAGCTCTAGCTATGCTGTTTTAACAGATGACTACACATGCCGCTGAAAAAGTACATCTTGTATTTATTTATATTATACACAGATAAGGCTCTTTCTCTTTTCCTATTTTCCTATTTTCCTGGATGTTAGCCATTTTATATTATATAACCATGGATTATATTTGCTCCCTTGGCAAAAGCGTAAGACTGGATTCTCCTGTTCAACTATTAATCTACCCTAATCACTAAGACTTTTTCAGATGCTTTTTTTGATGCTTTCCTGGCTGTAGTCCTACATCTCACAATCACAACTTACGGTTTTTCTTTTATTTATTTATTTAAATGAAGGCATGACTTCACATTATCCAATATTAAAATGTACATTAATGATAAAATATGACCTTAAAAATTATTTGGGTTTGTCATCATTGCACCCATCATTACTTATACAATATGAATTTTTTTTTATTATCTGCAAATTTGCACAACTGTTTCATACCTTTATGATTAATGTGTTAGCCCTTAATGATTTCAACTAGACCATGAATGTGAGTTATGTTTCTTTTTTCCTAGCTAGATGTATTTTCTATATCATCTGTGAATTTGAGAAACAAAGAATTAGCTCCAAAATTAAAATTAAGAATTTAGAGTTTTTTAAGGAAAGTAATCCTCATTGGGGAATGATCAAATAAAGAAAAGCTCACAAGATAAAATCTTGATCCTATCAAAATCAACAGCAAAACTTCTATTCACTCCATTAAGGTCACAGTATCACCCCAGAATTCATTCACTCCATTTCTTTCAATTTTATGACAATGTCACTGGCAAAGCCTAAAGGACAGTGCTTCTGACCCTACTAACTCACTGCTCATTCTGATCAGGACCTGCCAGTGTATATCGTGGAGGCACAAAGGCAGGACAGTCACTCTAATGCTTCGCTAAAATCTGCTCAGATGGTACCGTGAATGTTAAAGTGATTTTCAATTCTTTAATTTAAATATTTCAATTTTTTCATCCGTATCAACCAAATAAATTACTTCCCACTCAGGACTCTGTACAAGCCAAGTCTCAAGTGTAAAAGTTCAGCTCTTTCTGCCTGCACCAGTCCTTCAAATTGATTTCTATATCTTAATGAAAAAGATCCCTCCCATGTTCATTTTTGGATGAAAGTTTTGCTCCAACACGAATGAAGTATTCTTGTGCACCCAGTAAGTATACATTTCGCCCTCAGAGAAAAATGCTACGACAATGAGCATAAAATATTTCTGATATACTAAGAATCTGCAAAAATAGGATCACAAAGGAAATTCTTTTGCAACTGTAAATTAACAGATACCACTTTTTTTTTGCTCTACAAAAGAACAATGTTAATTTTCTCAGATGATCTGTGGGCAAAATAATACCTTTTTATGAACTAATATAAATTCTCAAGATTATTCTTATACACTTGTTTGCAGTACAGAAAATATAAGAATATACACATTCTTAATATTGGTCACCAATAAATTCTCAAGAGACCTAACCAGGTTTTCCACAAATGATAAAAATATATGATTTTTTTATAGGACTCCATATATGTATGTATATCAAAGAGCACATCCACCTGCAAGTGCTCTCTGTATGTATAAAAGAAGAACTGCTTTAAAAAAAAAAAAAAAAAAAAAGCTGTTTTTTCTTTCTGACAAACGGGCATGAAATAACAGGCTGACATCTGCCTCTGCAGGTCATTCCAGTCAGGCTGCTGCATGTCAGAATTCAAGCTGCTCCATCCATCAATGGCAGACCAAAAATTAACGTAGCTTGGAAACTCTGCAGCAAGACAGTAACAGCCCAATTTAAAGTCTGACCTTCGGAGAACGGTGGGGTAAGATGGAAAAATTATTTCATGCCCTGTACCAAAGCCAACAACACAGTTCAGAGGGATTTTCAGTTAATTTTTTTTTATATATAAAATAAAGTTTGCTAGTATACAGCTGTTAAACTGTTATGTCAGATAAGAAAACTTGTATAAAGGCTTTTAATTTATAAGACATTGTCAATTACATTCACAGAGATGCACTTTCATGGCATTTAGAATTTTAATTTCTCTGAATTGCTGATTAATATTTTTTATAAAAGCATAATGTATTCAAGGTTATAAATGATACTACTTTCTTAGTGATTTACTGGGTAAAAACTATAGTTGATCAGCCTGAACAAATTGATTGAAATAGGCTGCAATTTTTGCCAAATATAGAATTTCTAGTCCAATTAAACAAACAGGATAATATATTAAAAAATACTTTCTCAAAATTCCAATATTAAATTATTATATAAAGGAGTTGATCAAGTGTGTTATTTAATAATCATAAAGACATACATATTAGCAATGTACACTAGCACAAATCATAGAGGTGCCTTTAGCCTTCTAGACTCTATACCAGCAGGTAACAGTGATTAATTCATTTGTTAAATCACTTACTAACACACTTGTTAATTGCTCGATAAGCTAATTTACGTGGAAGCTTAATAACACATAATTCAAACTTCCATCTCCTGTTGTAAATAGCAGAAACACCATATAGTTTAAAACTTCAAGTAGTGCAATAAAATTGCACTAAAGATAAAAATAAAAATCAACTAATTCAATAAAATTGCTAGATCATATTTTAAATGTAAACCCAAAACTTGAGAAAGTAATTTATTTTTCCCAAGCCTTCCTCTGGAGGTCATCTAAAAAGCTCACTTAGTGTTTTCTTCCCTTAAAAAGTATTTTTTCTAATGTTGCAAAATATTTTCCTTTATTAAACAGCTAGTTAACGTTGCAACAGAATTAAAGACACTAAGTCATCCGGAATTTGTTATTAAATAATTATGAGAGAATAGATTGCTTCAGTGTAAGAGTTTGCCAAAACACTAACACATGGATATTTACTAGTTTGTTTTTATAAAAAAATAGAAGCAAATATGATCCTGCTGCACTGGACACCTTTTCAAATATACAAGTCAGCTTTCCCTATCACGTATTTTAAAATTCAGTCTAACCAGAGAATTGCACAACAGGCCACTAATTTATAGTGTTTCTCAAAAAGCATACAGAATTGGATGTTTTGGGCAACAAAAACATTCCCTTTATACTTTTTATTGCATGACTTCAGAGCCACTGAAATAGTAAAGTTGTCTCTCACACAACTGATACCACCTCTTTTTGGAAATCTGACAACTGTCAGAAAGGAAAATAGAAAAATTAGTTTAGATCTAAATATGCTTTAATGGTAAACTCATAGCCGTCAAAGAATTAATGGAGATAATTTCTTTCATCATGGTACAACAATACAGAGAGGATCAGCAAAATTCCAAGTTCTTGAGAGACAACAACTACCCAGATTTTATTTGTGATGAGATAACAAGTTTGGTCGACAGTGATGGAAAAGATGAAAGTTCTGTTTTCTTTTTTAGTACTATAAAAATGCAAATTACAAATTTGCACAATAATCTACCCATAAGCCATAAGTAGAATCTATCCAGAACTAGCTGATTGACAAGTCTAAAAAAGCATCGGTCTGAGTAATCACCATATGGGTATTTTTGCTTGGGAGCCAACAAGGATCGGCTTTCCAGTGTTTGTGAAGGGCTGCTGATAAAACTTGTGGATGACACAAAAGCTGCGGGAACGGTAAAAGCTGTGAGAAAACCACCATCTTATTCAGCATAGTATGAACTACTACTATCCTCTAAACCAATTCAAATATTACAGATTTTTAAATATTCCAACACAAAATAATTATACCTAGTAATAAAACGACAGAGTATTTCAGAACTATAAAGACAAAACAATTCAGAAGAAGATCTCTGTGTAATGTACAGGTGAAAAAAAACCCTAATGTTATTTGCTGGAAAACTGAAAAGAAAAGAGATTTCATGTCTGTATATGGTGTTGATGAGACCAATATAGGAATACTGCACACAATTCTGGTGTCCAGCATCAAAAGCCTATTGAAAAACCAAAGAAAAAACTTATACTTAAAGAACTAAGAGCCAAACCACATTTAACTCATCAAAAAGAAAATGTAAAGGTATAAATGCACCTCCATGTACAGTAAGCATTGGACAGTAAAAGGCTCTAGCTCCTCAAAAAATCCAGAACAAGGACCAACATCCAGAAGTTGAAGCTGAGGAAATCTAAACAAAAAGGTATACATTTTAATGTTTGACCGAATAGTAAGGAAATGACAGATTCTTCCTGCCTTGAATATCAAGACAAGTTGAAACAGCACAGTATATACTCTGTTTAAACACAAATTTATAGGCTTAATACAGAATTAACTAGGCTAATTGTAATGGCATATGTTATACAGGATGTCAGATTAGATGATTTAACACTCCATTCTGGCCTTAAAATCTATAATCAATGAAATAATCCATTAGTTGCACTTTATAGAGTTTCTTACATGGTCTTGTGAAGTATCTGGGGTAGCCCACTGCCAAAGACAAGATAGCAGACTGCTGTTTCTTGGTTTGATGTAGTAGGGAACTGAAATACTTGCACTCTAATTATCACTGAGAGAATATATTAGGTTGCCGAGTTGAACTGTAGTAATTTTATGACCAAATATGTATGTTAGCAAAGTTGTTGCACACTACTAAGAAATCTGAAAAGTTCAAGTTATTATAGGCCATCTGACCAGGATAAGCAATTATTTTCCACATTTTATCTTCAGCTGCAAATTATTGGTTTAAGCTTAAAAAAAAAAATTCAAAATCAGATGTCTCTTGCAAGAGTTTTAACAATTACCAGTGACTATTTAGATCTGAAAAAACCATTTACTTTAATAAACATGAGTGTTAACACTAGCAGTAACAATATGTAGTTCTTTACAGTATCCTATTTTTCAAATAAAACATGTAATTATTACACACCATAGAAACTGTGCCATTATCTCATTATTTCCGTTAAACTAATGGAAATTATTTATTCTTTTTTTGTTTTCCACAGAATTAATGCACTTGGTACACACAATGAATTATTTTTAACTAGTTCTAAGACTTAACAGTTTACAATCAGTTCACAGCTTTCTTGCCAATGAACTGGACTTAATGAATTGCAGTTATTTTAAGGGGAAAAAAGGCTTTATCTATTAACATTAATCATTACACTAAATGAAGTTATGTGGAATATCCTCCACTTATTTTGAAGGAATCAAAGCTGCAGTCAGTGTCCTTTTAAAGGAAACTCAAAACTTTAACTAATCTGTAACTGAGTAAAAGTATTCTGAAAAAATTAAACTGTTTTACTTTTGTCTGTTGCACTCTGTTGCAAAAGGGTCATGTGTGAGAAGAGCGTTTAATCACGAGAGTAGTAAGAACTTACAGTTACGAGATTTACTTCATTTTACTTACAGAGCTGCTTGGACAGTAACGAAGAGTCAACTGGCAAATCAAAACTCCAAATTTTCTTCTTATTTTCTTACGCATTTCCAAAGGACAGATGACAGCTGCTTCATTAAAATTTCTCCAATGCTGTCCAATCCTTTAGCAGCCATTAACACTAGTGCTCGAGCTTGCTGAGTGTGTTTTTAGAAATACTATAGGATAACCTGCAGTACCAAGATTTCTGCTTTTGGAGAGTCCCATCTAAAGTAACTGGAAGAAACAACACTGATTCCAAGACAAGGGAAAGTCATAAATTTGCTGAATGATCAACATTTCTCTGATTCAGGGTAAAGTAGAATGTTAACCTGTTACACTGATATGGTAGATGTAACTAAGTGCAACCTTCAGAAAATGTTATTTCCAGATACAAAGATGAACTGATTTATTTTAAGGGAAAGCAACACAGCCACTACCCACAGCCTTCCCCCTACACACAGCCTCTTTGCCTTTCATCTTAGACTTGCATTCCACTGTAGGAATGCCACAAGTCAACAGCTTACTGTTGGTCTTTCAGCTGACATACAGTATTAGTATCATCTTTTAATTTT
Organism: Fulmarus glacialis; assembly: GCF_000690835.1. NCBI lineage: Eukaryota > Metazoa > Chordata > Aves > Procellariiformes > Procellariidae > Fulmarus > Fulmarus glacialis. Next base: position 19,389 of record NW_009216208.1, on the reverse strand, counting down.
GTTTAAATGCATATTCAAAACAGTTTCCTGAGCGTCTTGACAAATGTTAGGGTCTCAAACATCCTCCCCTCTTTCAAAGGGTTGCTTTGGGTTTTTCACTGGCCTCCAGCTTTGTCTTCACTGGGCACTCATTTCCCAAATACTGCTGCTTTGTGTTCTTCCTCTTTACCAAGTTCTTTTTACTCTTTGGATTTTTGTTTCTTGTTCCACATTTGTTTCTCTCTCCCAGTCAAATACCTGCACTATGCAACAAAACTTTGTGATGGCAAATTGAACCGCCTTACATTCTTTGCTTCTCCTATCAGTGGCCATTTTATTATGTGTTCTTTTTGAGAAGTTGGCTTATCAACCAAATTTGCTGCAATACAAAGACGACTAGGTGGTATTTGAAGAATCGGTGGTTTAGAAGTTTCTGCCTTTAGGAGGACAAACTGAAGTTGAACAACAAATAATATGCCGAACATGGTGTTAATGGTTACCAGGAAGCAGGTCTCTGAACAGCCAAAACATTTATTTACTTTCGTCTTTCAGTATTCCTTCTCTTGTCTGTGTGTGCTACAACTACAACAACAGACGCATTTTTTCCTGTTTCCAAAGTTTATATGCTCATGAACACTGGAAGGGAGATACCAGAGATAAAAGAATGGCTGTGAGAATCCTCTTTCCCAGTAATGCTCCATGCCTACTCACCACTATTCACAAATGCCTTATCAAGAGCAATTTGCGAACGTAAGCTTCTCTTACAGACATTGACAAACACATTGCATTTATTTATAAAAGAACATTTCCTAATGTAATTAACAAATTAACATATTATAAATATTATGATTGCAAACATTCAGAAGTGATCCTAAATTCACACGTATGTAAAACACAGAAGACAGGTGCCTGAAAATAACCTCCATTCAAAGAAAAAAACATACCAGAGACGCTGCATGACTCTTTAGTGTGTCTCAACACCTTCACACACGCTGACGGCAAGGAACAGTTCTGGATACTACATAAAAGGATTCATACTTGAAAATCTGTTGCTTGCTCTATCTGAATTATTTCAACTCTCATCCATTAAAACATTAATGTAATATCAATGTTCTATTTTTAAGTGCAAGTCCATTCTAGAGCAACAAATGGAAAATTAACCATAGCAGGTAACGATAAGAAAATTATTAAAGAAAACTGTATCTACACTAACCTAAACTTATATTCATCTTCACTAATAATTACATACTAAAAGTTAGTGTTATTGTCACTAGAAATGTGTTTCCAAATTTTTTTTTTTTAATTTGAAGCTTGGAAATTGGGTGGGAGGAAATGAGGATTAGGGAAGAGAGGCTGTTTTTCACTAAGTATCAGATAGGAGATTTCCAACACTGCATTATGGCGAAAAACAGTGACAGCACAAAAGTACTGCGGAGATGGAAGGGACAGAAAAAGAACGGAAAGAGAAAGATATGATAGTTATCTTTACACAGTTACTCCATTTCTGGGATACTAATTAAGATCACAAGTATCTTGTTTTGGATCAGCAACAGCAGTTTTGTCAAAACGAAGGGGGGGAGCAGAATGATCAGATCTTGTTGTTTAGAGTAAAGCTGTCAGACGGTAACATACAGGGTGAAGTTGGACAAGTTGCATTAATGGGTAGAAATGTACAAAATTCCATTTCTGATACAGAAACTTATGCACGCCTGTAACAGAGTCCCGTTTTTCTCTCTTCCCACCTGTCCCAACCACACATTTATTTCACTTTATAAGAGAGGGGGAACAGCCTACTCTGTTGAATCGGCAAATTATTTTATTAACATACAGTAACCAATACAACATGATTTGATTCCTACTTGGAAAATATTCGAAGAACAAGAGTATACGATCAGGTTAGGAGAACCAAGACCATTCCAGACCAGTGTTACAAGAGGAAGCCCAGTTTTCCTTAGAACATGCTGTTTAGGAACTATAACCACCTTCCCAATGGAAGGGGGTTTCCCAACCTACTCCACTGTACCAAATTCTTCCACTGCACTGAGGATGGCATTGGAAAACTGTTGCGGTTCCAATCAACCATGTGTACATGTAGAAACAACCAAAGATAAGGGGAAGTTACATATATTTACTACGTACAGGCACTTTTTTCAGCTGCTACATTTAATACCTATGTGCAATGGCCATGTTTGTGCATGCTTGCATGTCTGTTATGAATGTGTATGCACTCCTCTTGCGATGGAGCGGCCATGCATGATGCATGTGATGTGCAAACCGGATTTATGCACGTTGAAATATTTCAGTATTTGATTCTTCTTCTTGACAGAGAGCAGGGCTTCCACTGAAAGCTCATTTAATAAAAATAATGCAATGCAAATGAACTTGAATCAGAAAAATTAGATTGATGGAAGTAGCTTGGTCGCTGTAATTACACAAGGTGTATTATTTCCTAAATTCTCTTTGTATTAAATATATACCATACATTTATCAAACATAATTAGCAGTTTAGGTGACAAGGATTTTATTTTTCTCCTGCAATAAAAATCCCTCTACAGTGGTATGTACATCTAAAATGTAATATGAACATTTTCTTACTATCATTGTTTACTCCTCTAAGAAAAATTTCATAGGATCAAAGAATCAGAGAGGGAATACCATTTGGGATTTACAAAGTAGAAGATGAGGAAGATGGCTAGGTCAGCCTTCTGTGGATTTCATGAGCATAAAATAAAATTAAATCAGTCAAAGCTTTTAAGGTTGTTAGTCAAATAAATCGTATTTGAAAGCAAAATAATTGATGATACTCCAGTACAGCTTTATTTCCCTTATAATCAGCATTTCATTTTTTCAAATATAGAAATAAATTGATGAACAAACAGCAATAGAAACAGAAGTTACAAAAGAAGCTGTGACAAAGTTGAATGTGGTCAATAGGCATTCTACTAAAAGAAATGGGTTTTCAGAAAAGGACAAAGTATATTCAACAAAAATCTAATTTTTATGTAGCACCACCTTTCTTTGCTTTTCTTTGCCTTTTGCTGATTTCCCTCTGTCTAAACCTAATTTAAAGAATAGCCTGGAGAATCTATTTTAAACCACAAAAAAGTTAAGGTGATACTATACTGAGCTGAAGCAAAAGACTAATATTAATGCACTATTCTCAGATCTCTAGTGATACTCTTCAGACTGATTTTCTGATTGGCAGTCTGTCTTAAATTTGAGTTTCCTGTCTTCAATTTCCATTTCACCTAAATATTACTGAAACATATTTTCTAAGTAATCCTTGCGTTTTATAATAGAGGTTGCTCCCTTTTTTGCCCGAGATTGTAACAGTCAATACTGTGGGGTACATCTTCAAAAAATATTCCAAAGATGAGTTAAACATTTGAGACTTCTTATACAAGCTGTGTTTGTTTTCAAATCTAGTGAACATTAAGATCAAAGTTGTGATTACTGAAAACGTCCTGTTTATTGTACAATGTGCAAAAGCAGCACCTTAGGAAAGTCCCTCGGAAAAGTAGCAAAATATTTGAAATGGGATGCACGCTTATGTATTTCTATAAATAATATTTACAGTAACATTAAATTACTTTTCAGGACTAATTAAAACATCTAATTGTAGCGTATCTCACACCTTCAGTGGAACCTCTATGGCAAGCAGCAGCCAATAAAACCCAGTTTTTGCAGTACATGCAGTTCTTCCCGCTGTAACACTGTCAATTCCTTTCTGCATCTTTCCCCACTGGCTGTTTTCAGCAGACTCAAGCTGCAAGAGCACCGCTGCAAAAACAACTGTTTTACCTTAAAAGAAAAAACTACCCATCTCTATATTAGTGCTTTGTTTCATTTAATCTCAGCTGTATGCCACAGGGCACCTTCAGTGTTTCTGTTTTATACATTCAAATCCTGATGTTCAAACTTACTTCACTTATTGAAAATAAACTCAGCTAGAAATGTGTTTGTTTGCTTGTTTTTAAAGACATTTCAAAAAGCAAAACATGTTAACAAAATATTAGCCAGTTGTAAACTCTGAGCCTGTAAGAAGCTTGAAATTCTGTTAAGTCATTTGTTCGAGGATTGTTTGCATCATTTCCAGTTTGACTGAAAAGGCGAGAGATAAAAGACTGCTTGCTGATTATACATCTTTTTTTATATATATATTTTCTTTTTTTTTTTTTTTTTTAAACTATATATGCCTCACTGGATATCATTCTTACAAAAATGTAATTTGTTGCCATCACCCAACAGGACAAGGGCCAGTTTTGTTTATGCTCAATTTTCATCTGTTTCATGAACGTACAAGTGCTATTTTTCACAAGGCTTTAGAGCAAAATACTGAATACATGAACTACAAAAGCTGCCTGGTTCCTGGAACGTAACTGCCCATATCCTCTCCCTTCAGTAAGATTTAAGGGTGTTCCTAGTCTCATAGCAACTAGCCCCAGACAGCTAATATTTACAGGTTGTGATGCAATTTGCTAAACACGGGGACATTAAAAGCTATTAGACATGTTTAAGAAATTTCATTAGCACATATGGACAATTATGAAACTGAAATTAGCACTGAAACTAAATGCAATGACATCAGCCTCAATGACCTTCTCACCACAAAATGAGAACATTTCCAACACAACTAAGATAATGAAGTTTTTTCTTCTCTCTCTCAACAGCCAAGTGTTTCTTTGGGAGGTTAGCCACATGGGGGTTTTGTTTAGTTTTTGGGTGACGTGGGGTTTTTTTTTAATAGTTTCACAGAAAATAACTACATCAAAATAATGGAAGAAAGCACTTTCAGTTTTTCTCTTAAAATCCCCTAGGATCATATGGGGACCTCAAGTCAAAAACCTTCACTTTAGAACAATAAATAAATAAACCCGCTAAAGCCTTCCCAAGGCTGGCCAACTGTAGCATAAGTAATGCAAGAGGCTGAGAGATGCCAGATAAATTTGATTACTATAAAAGATGGGAATATCTTTCTTTCCTCAGAGAATTCACAAAAAGGGGTCAAAAACAAAGCAGCACTGAAAGTGAACAACTTCATTTCGCCAGCAACTCAAGGCGAAAATACAATACAATTTTGCAGGAACATTTTATCACATTGTTGCAGACACCTCCTAATCTTCTATTTCTGAAAAATGGAAATAGGAAAGATAGAGTCCAAGCAAAATGGGACTCTTCTTTCTTTTTTGGAAAAGTCATTCCGATTAATATATCAATTTAGCAAAGAGTTCAAGAACTGTTTTCTTCTTCCACCTGCTACCAGTGTCATAGCATCTCTAACACATTTCATGAGAAAAAAAGAGTAATCTTACACTTCATGTTATTCTTCCTATTTGTCAGATTACCAAATCATTTATATCGAACACTCAGAGAGCATCATTAGGAGAAATGACCTCCCGTACTTTCCTTGTTAAAGAAAAACAAAGTCTTAACTCAATGTTAATTGTTGCAGTCCTGAGTAATGATTAGATACAGAGATCCCCTGTGCGCTATTCTCCAACTAAGAGATAGTCCTGATTTCACATTGCTACGTTACGTAGATGAGCTCTTGCCAGTTGCTACAACAGCACTAGTATTTTGCTAACCTCTCTGGAATTACTTTTTCCTTCACGTGTCCTAGGGTTGCACTTGGCTTTTTCACTAACACATCATGTTGGTGGCACAGTCGTACTGTTGTCAGCTAACACACCCTCACCCCTAGCAAACGCTGACTTTTAGCTAACAGCAAAAGCTATTCTTACTAGAATCTATTAGATTTCACCTTATTTTCATTACTTCTTCAAAGTCATCCAGTTCTTCCTATTTAATATCCCAAACTTTCACTCTATTAACAGCATCTCCCAGCATTGGGTCTTCAGCCCAGTTTCAGTAATCCATGTGTGGTTTTTATAGAAGAGTTACAAATAAGAGTATAAAAAAAGGTTGATCTTTGAGGAACAAGTAACTTCCATCTAGTCTGATAAATTCATTTTCAGCACACAAAAACTCTTTTATTTGCACTACACTTCTTAGAAACAATCTTCTACTTTTGAAATAATTATTTTCCATGGTGTCATTGTATCAGTTGCTCTACAGGACTCAAGAAAGGATAGGCTTGCAGAACTTTTTGCTCATATTTTTTAGTATTAAAGGAAGAAACTAAATGTTTGTGGAACAGTCAATCCTCGGCAAGTTCACTTTACTCCTTTTTCCATTAAGTTTCCTGTCTTTAATTCTGTCCTTAATTGCCACAGTATTCTTCTTTCTTATATTAAGCAGTATCAGTCTGTAATACAGAACATACAGCTCTATGTGGCAGTCCTTTCAAAATTTTTGGATGGAAACTACCATCTAACTTAAAGCACATTAACCCTTTTAGTCCATTCCTCCAGGTTCTTCCCTTCTGCTTAGAATGCAATTTCCAGATAGCATTTCTACCTTTGACTTACAACACACTTCCTGACTTTCCAACACTCAAGTTCTTAAAGTCATCAGTTCAGATGATTTCACCAATAAATTTTGTTAATTTCCAAAATTTTGCCATTTTGAAATAAAGCTGAAATTAAGTAGTAGACTACTTTTATTCTTCCATTTCATTTAAAACAAACGTAAGGATTTGGGTTTTGCCATAAGCAGCTCTGAATCATTTGCTAAGAAGCTCACCTAAATGACAGTAAGATGAAGCAATTTATTGGCTATCACAGAGAATAAAAACGTTTTCCTTTATAAGCGGTGCTTTTTTCATGCTAGAAATTTAAGTCACAATTCCTAGTGCTATTTCTATTAGGTTTTCAGAGACTAGTATCCACCCCCAAATTTGGTCAAAACCAGTTAGGATTCAGAATTAAATGCTTTGCAGTAACCAAGCAGAAGCTTTTTTGTGTCAAACAAAATTTTAGTAAAAAAATGGTTGATTATCTATTTTATCCATGCTATTGCTTCTTATTTTATCACATTCTACTATATAATTGCCATGCAACTATCACTTTACCCCTTATTTCTTTTTTCCGCAGTATATGCATTCCAAAGTCATCCATTTCCAGTAAAGCAATGTCTAATTAATATTTGTAATAACACATAAAAATGTTATCGACACTAAATCAACATAAAGGTAACACCTTCATTTTCAACTTTCAAGGCCAAAAGACAATTATAATCTGGAACAAGAACCGTTTCTTCATAAAAACAAAACATGTTTTAGTACGCTAACAAATACTTGAAACAATAATCAATACTTTAAAAAAGAGTAATTGCCCGCTACAGATTTCAAAACATTTTAAAACAGAGTAAGACCAAGATACAAAGAAATTCAGTAATTTGACCCAAGACAACCCAAAGGAAAGAGAACAAGAGGACGACAAAAATCTTCTCTGTCTGATGCTCTGTTTTTTCCTCACTGTATGAACTGTATTTACTGAGAAGCTGAAAGATGACTACGGCGGCTTACCCCCGCCCGTCTTGGCCACCAGGCAATGGGCTACCTACAGGGACTCTGGGTACAAGAACTCTTTTTCAGGTGATGACCGAAGGAGTTTGGAAAAAGGCAGGTCCGAGGAGAAGAGCATTATAATGAGAGAGTTGTAAACTACTGCAACAGAGGAAGAAGGGGAAAGACCTGGAGAGACTGAGGATACCAGGAACACTGAGCAGACCAGCTCTTGCTCCCTCCTGTTACTAAGGTGTGTGCTGTGGCCACTTCTCTGTGGCTGCTTACTCTGAGCGAAGCAGACACTGCAAAGAAGTACTCACCAAGAATCAGCTGCCAGAAACTGACTGCTGTGCCCCCGCCAAACGGTAGGTATGTGACCACAGCCATATGTACAGTAACTGCAGTTTGTAAAAGCTGATTCCCGGTAAACAGTTACCCTGACCAGCTACAGCAGTGGTATTCACCACATAGCAGGTGGTCGGCAGCCAGCTCTCCGAACAACCCGCTCCTGCTGACACAGCGACAACAGGCTACCTAACAGTTGTGGGTTGTTCAACAGTGCCTACAGAAGTTTCTGAACCTGATCCTCAGCCAAGTAGCAGACCTGAAGCACACTGAGAGCTGGAGAGCCAGAGTGCAGGCTCACACATGCGGGAACTGCAGCAGGGAGTTCGGGTGTGTGTGACAGAAGAGAATGAAATACCAGAAGCGCAGACTGGGATCCTGGTTTGGGAGACCTGGAGAAAGGAGGGCATAAAAAGCACTGGTAATATGAAAGAACAATCCAACATTAGCAAATTTAGGTTTTTGTTCCTCACTTCATTGAGTTTTACACTCCTGCTCTGACAGGATAGCACAGAAGATGGGAAATCCGAGCAGATGGATCAGTCAGGCAATTCTGAAGTCCCAGATATTGAATGAAGGAAACAATATTGAGAAACTAAGAAAGGGCAATACTGACTATCATGAAAACAACCAAATTGGATGCTGGCTTTAAAAGCCATCTATATGCTGTCCCCTTCTTACAATCTTTTTTCTTTCTAACCACTTAAAAAGTTGCTTGCACGAGCATAGCAGAACAGCAAAGCTGTTAGGAAGTATGTGTTTTTAGACAACAGAAACACAACATGAAAATACTAAAAAAAATTAAGGTAAATAATGAAGCAAGAGTTATGAAAGTGCTTTCAATTTCTTCAGACACTATTTTCTGCTTTCTAAGAAACATATATAAAAATTATTTTCCTTCCAGTATTAATTGATTTCAATATTAACATAAAAAATCCTGACTACTAGCAATTTAAAAACACAACAAAATTATATGAAAAGAGGTTTGGAGACACATGCAAATACTCTATGCAGAAAGGGTACCATAACTTGCTTCCTGTGCTTGAGAGATCACTTTTGGTAGGTCTAGAAAACTAAGATGCAAAAATCTTCTAGCGTTAATAATCTTTGTATTTCAGTGGCATAATTAGTTTATTTTTTTACACCAAGGAGTTATTGAAAAAACAGTCGAAACCTGCAGAAGGATGTTCCTGCATAGAACAGTGACTGATGGGCAGCTCTTTGACTGACTAAATGAACAAAGGGCTCCTGTGGATTTTAATAACACTGATCCACCTATGAACCATAAATGATACAGAAACCCTTTTGCATCTTCGAGATTTTCAAGACTTTGGAGAGGGGGGGTGTTTTCATCTGACAAAATGTTATTCATGATGTTTTTTTTCTTTTTGCCTTTAAGAAAACAACTGCATTTGATACGTGTTTGACATGGCTGTCCTATCAGAGCCATTTTTTCAGATTTTCTGCCATAGGTAAACTTTGTGAAAGAGAGAAGTATAGCAGGTTTTTCACACACCTTCACAATTATCTGAACTATTGCATAGGAAAGATGAGAACGGACTTCGCAGTAGGGCAGTAAAGCTACTAGAGAAAAGACCCTGAAACTGACACCACTAGATTATAATTTCTCATGGTTTTAAAGAATTTTATTGGATTTTTAAAATATAGATAAAAATAGTTAATTAATACATACTTTCTGCTGTAACCATAAGCCTAAACAAAGCGTAAATAGATGTAGCTGGGAGGTAAGATTAACATATATTTAAGAAAGAAGCAGCTAATGTTTTCAGAAGAAAAAGCCTAGGCAGCGTTTGCTTTTTTGACTCTAGGAAGTCATGAGAAAACATTTCTTCAAGCTAAGTAAATCCAAGCTTTCTCTTTCTGAACATACCAAATACTTTTATCAGCCACAATGCCCTCTTCTGTAGACATATTTCTTACACTGTGTTCTTACACTATATACACGTAATTCTGTATATTTTACATGTATGTAGTTAGCTAGGCGCACATTCCTTAAAGAAAATTTCAAAACTACATTTTTAGAATGACACAGACATATCAAACTCAAATGCTAGGAAACACAAATGTTTAACTAACCAGGACAATGTTACTTTGGATTATTGTATGTATGCTTTAATTGAAATAATCTCATTTTTCCCACAGGAGCTATAGGTCATTAAGTGCAGGAAAAAAGTTTGGGTGACTAAGAAGGAAAACCAAAAAAGAAGGTTCTGTCTCTGTCATTGCCCAGGAGTTCCGACTCTCTATCAACCATGCAAATATACGACACACCCCACAAAACTTGAACTCCTGATTCCCCGCTGGATATCACTCTTACCTCCACTCTAGTTCCTAAACCCACTATACCTCTCAAACGAACTACTTCACTGGACTCCTGATCTTGAATCCTATCATTCAGCTTTTAAAATTCTCACTTTAGGAAAGTTCAAAGCATTCTCACCACCATCATCATATCCATATGTCATACTGTAAAGTAATGCTGCTTAGGCTCAAACAAAAACATACAAAACCCTAGAAAACTTCCTTAGGATACTTATTGCTGCAGCATCTTAAAAGATTTTTCTAACAAATTTTTGCTTCTGTGAAAGACTTATGTCTTTCACATAAAAGCTTAAGAGTTTTTTAAAAAATTAGAAGTTGGCATGTCTGAAATAGTATTAGAACAAATAGCCTCTCACAGCAGCGATTTCATAGATAGCAATGGCTCTACTTGCTCTGTGCATCAGACAGGAATTTTTCATTTCATACATCATTTAAAACTTGCTGCAGTGATTCCACAAACCTGTCTATACTATTAGCACAAAGTGACGAGAAGCCTTTCCCACCCCCCGCTCCAATTCAAATTAATTTGGCCAAAATTCAACAGTGCAAGTAGACCACCATAAGCAAAGCATACGTGGTACTAGATAATGAAGAAAAAAAAATCTTATATTCTCATAAATAATATTGCATATTGTATTTGAATACATCAAAATAAAATTATACTGTCTACATCATCAGCAAACTTACTGCGGGAACAATATACCATAGCAAGCAACCAGCCAATGCACACAGTTGTTTCAATATTTTTAAACACAGATTTGCATTTATATCATATTTTCAGAAATTACTCTCCCAGGACAGTGTAAGAGTCTGGAACAAAGCTTCTCCTTGTAAAAATGCATATTCAGGCAGAGATCACCTACGTATTCTGTGGCCATTAACGCAGGCAGATCACTTACTGCTATAACTGCCCCAGAAAAAATTATGAAGATTATCATTATTGCTAAAGTTATTATTTTTGGTACGGTCTTTAAATGCTCAAATATAGAGCTATGTTCTGAAAATACACAATTCACTAACCTACGTGCTAAAGCCTTAAAACTCACACTGTGGCCAGAATTCATACACCTTCAGACTGTGTTTGACTGAAAGCTGAAAAATGGACAGCTTTTACATAAAACTTATTTAAACAATACTAAATACTTACACTTGGAACTCAGCTTGGAAATACAAAGGAAAAGGTTTTCTCACCATATACGAAGGACTTCTGGACTGTAGGATGTAACACAGGATACACAAATCCTGGGCATTAATTTAGTAATTCCACTTCTCGTTGAGGATAAATCCAGAAGGTAGCTAGCACAAATAAATGAAAAACACAAATTTAGCAGGGGTTGGATGTGAACAAACAGAATTTTTTCTTGTCCATTTGACTGACAAAAAATTTCCTATGGTCTTCCTTCCTAGTCTAAAAGTAAAGGTATGTTATGAGAGAGGTTGCAACAGTAGGAGTTTGGTTCCACACCAGTATATATTGGTATCATGCTAATACTGCCATCTCAAATGCATACAATATCAGAATTTTGGACAGCGATAATATTGTATGCATGCAGTGTTAACCTACTGTCTCCTCCTGTGCCTCTCTGCACAGCCTGGTGCCCCACTTGACAGAACAGAGCGCAAAGCAGGCCATCACCCCCAGCCCGCAGCCACTGGTTGGGGGACGTGGTGGGCAGGCGTCTGCATTGCAGCACAGCCAAAGCCGGCAGCTCAGCTGTCTTCAGCCACCTCATGGCTGTTTGGCACACGAATTCCCCATGCCATAGGGCAGAGCACAGCTACCTGTTCTGCTCAATGCCAGGAAGCTGACATTGCTACAAAGCAATCTGTGATACGGGACAGCAGACCTGGCTGGAGAAACAGCGCCATGGTCATGGCCAGGCAGTCTAAAGGGACGTGAGGAGCTGACTTCAGCCTTGCAGACTCAGGTTTCCCCTCCTTTCATATGACCAAAGCCAAACTCAACTCAGATTAGACTATGAACACAAGGTGGGTTTGTGCTCACCATAGTTTTGAGTTTATGCTCAAAAGATACTGTGGGCATGGCCATACAGAGTGCTGGTCTCCAAACGCCTTCTGAGGGTTCCTGCCCTCATACAAAAGCCAAATCAGCCCAAGTTACTTCCGTAATCTGTATTTCTGCACGGAGGAAACAATGGAAAGCTACCAAGCAAACAGACCTCTTCTTTCTACTCCTTAATCTATTGATACAGAGATTGAAAAAACAAACCAAATTGTAACAAAAGCTGCAGATGGAAGAACACCTTTGAAGAAAGCACCGGTTAATATTTTCAGAAAGATAAGGCCCAAGAGTCAATCATTATAAACCATATGAAAGAGGCACTAAATATAGATTATATGATTCTCCTCCTTTTGTGTGTCAAAACAATATTTTAATTTTATTTTTAAAATCTGCCAATCAGGGCAAAACTAATCACCAAAAAAAGTGTTTTACCTTTCAAACATCTGTCACATCTTAAAATTGCCTGTGTCAAATAGACAGAATAGGGGTACATGGACAGTTTTCACAGATTTCTCAGATTTCTGGTCTCGAAAATTGAAATATACAGATATTAATAAGAACTGAAACGTCCAGTCAATAAATTTCTTCTTTCTGGAAAAAGACTTTGCAGAGGAAACGAAGCTTCAAGCAGTAAGCAGATACATTATATTTCCTTTTTAAAAAGTTGCGAACAGATTGCAAGGTTTGCAAGATAAGATGGTCTAAAACAGGTACTGCAATTTTAAACAGTCCGGACATATCTTGTCATCTCCAAACATTGAGCTATATTAGATTACAATCTTAATTAATATCTGAGATTATTTCTAACAGTGAAAAGTGACATCATTTGCAACTGACATAATAGCACGCTGCTCCAGAGTGAGGAGCTCTCTGCGCTGGGCTAGATGCCTAGAATTTCCCTACTCCTACGACCTTAGCTGTAAAAAACATTGTTATTCTTCTCTGATGTTTCCTGAACTGAAGGAGAGAAAAATATAGAAGGAGAAGGAGGTCACTTATAATGAGAGGCATTTCCACCAGGCAGATACCAACACAAAAACGGAGCAGGGAGCTGCACACAACCGAAAATTAGTCTTAAGATACAAACAAACCAAAACCCAACAGGATAAAGGATCAGAGACGTCTAAATAGATTAGGCACCCACAACATAAGTGAAAATCTAATCCCCAAAAGTGGTAGAGGGAAAAAGAGACAAGGAAAAAACTTAAATATGGAAGGCAAGACTGGAAAGTCAAGGAGCAGTCTCTATGGAGCTAGATACAGAATCCAGGAAGCAAAGGGAAATGAATCAAGAGAAATGTAGAAAATCTAGGATAGTGATTTTGAGTAAGATACTTCTGGATTAGAAAAACAAATGAATGTCATGGAGGATAAGCATGCTATAGTTCCACTTAGTGGGAACACCTGACTGGCATGGCTTACCACCACATACCACAGTACCTGGTGCAACCAATAGTGCCTCAAGCAACGTCACCCGCCAGCTGTGTACCTGAAGAAAAGAATACCTTCAGGAGTGTGAACACTATTCGATTTTCCACTCATTAATGTGTATTAAAATGAAAATTGATCAAGAACTTTTCTCTATGCTGACAGCCACATCACTGTAATGATGTGGAAAATACCTTCAAAAATAATTTCCTAGATGCAATGAGAAAAACTACTAGATAATGCTCCATACTATTAAGGCTCATAGTTAAATACAAAGATACATAATGCTGCCCCAAGTTCATTATCTGTTTACTCGCTCTGCAGCAAAAAAAGTCTTATTGCTACTGAATTGTTCTTTCAAAAAATTTCAGTAACCGCTAAGATTGTATACTCATACACCCTTCTTTTCAGTCAACACCAAAGTATTTCTGTAAGCGTTGTGACCCTAGAAAACTTTGATTAAAGGACAAGCTACAATGATAACATTAATATTCCTATTATTTTTAACATGCCAGAACACATGTAAGTTATCAAAATGTGGTAAGTCATATGAATCAAACATTTTTGAGTTATGAGAATTTTTGTGAGTAGCATAGTATGGGAACAGAAGAAAGGTTATAAAATCTAAGACCATTCAATGACAGCTTGTGGAAAGCTTCCCAAATTACTTGTCCATGTGCAATGAAACAACCAGCCACATGATGAAAGATTTTACTAAACATGAAAGAAACACAAATGGTTATCTAGTTACATTTATGCAGCAAGTATGTAAATCTGCTTGTCTACATTCACAGCACAGTTTCTTGAAAATACCAGTCTCAGATACAAGCCACTGACATTACAGTATCATGAGCTGGAAACTTAAAGGGAACTTACATGTACTGACTAATACTGCATAATTAAAAAAGATAAGAGTCAGAAAAAAGGAGACGACCGTTTCTATAGATTCCTCTGTTAAAGGCTCCACAGGTTCTCCTACATCGAAGAGGTAAAGGCTCTGCTATTATGCTTCACAAAATAAGTACACCCAAAGAACACCCCAATATCAACAGTTCACAAAAGTCTGTGACCCTAGGCTTCCAGGATCCCTGTCTTGCCCTTTTCCCTCCAACACTGCTTCACTGTAGGTATTAGCATATGGACAGGTGCAAACAAGATTTGGTGTTAACAAATAAGAACTAATAAACCAACAGACATCTGATATAATGGTGCATCTACGACAAGAATTATATTATTTCTGCCACCTATACTGTCTGCGTAACCTTGAATTGCGAATGCTTACCTGAATGTAGCAAGCAAGCATGTCAACGCAGACCATGCAGTAAAGATCTATAGCTCTAAACTGATCCACCTTCATTGTGAACTTCTCAACTCACAAATCAATAAAATATTGAGTAATAAACAATGAGCCAGAAATATTCTTGAAAAAAAATAACCCTTATTCAGAATTGTGAATCATGGAGCCTACACATTTTCCAACATAAGTTCAGGAAATAAAAATCTCATTAAAGCTTTAGCCAAAATTTCTAATTCATCAAAGGACCATGCTCTGAATACCAATGAATTTCATGAAAAAGAAGCATTTTTTTTCTTGTCTGCATGTCTGTAAAATATCTCTTAGGTTACAAAACCAAATCTGATGACACTGAAAAGTCTTTCAGAACAAAGACAGACAAGTAAAACAACCACCAGATCTCTTTAATTCCATGCAAAAGTGTCAACAGCAAAATCACTGCATCTCTTCCATAGCAGAATATTAACTAGTTCATTCATATCCATTTTCCCTTCTTCTCTTTTCAGAGGCTACTGAAATTGTTTCTGTTTGATTTTACAGGAGTGAAACTCCTCCCAAATGAAACAGGTACAAGTATCTTGAAAGAACATTCAAGTGTACATCATTCAAGACCTTGGCAGTCCCTATCTCTCTGAAACAACAATAGCATCCCACTAATAACAATGACTTGCTTAACTATTCATTTTTGTAAATAATGGAACTGAAAATTATCTAGTGATGGATTTACACTTTTACAATGCATCTCAGGGATGAAAATGAATAGGGACGAAGAAATTATGTATATTACAGTGGGTGACACACAGAACTTAAGATTCTAGCTAGCTCCACAGAAGAACACAAGCTGGAAAATGTGGCACTACAATTTTTAGCATTTTACCTTTGTCTAATACTACTGTCTTATTTGTATTATAGCAGCACTTAAAGACTCCAATTAAAATCCAAACACCATTATATTAGGCAGAAATAGTATGAAAATTACAATAGGTGTCATAGCCATTTTAATTCCAAACAACCACAATAAATTACCTATTTCTCAGATATGCCTTCCTTTATATTATAGTTTTCCACAGAATTTAACATATTAGTTTTTATATTCAGGGGGAGCGTTAAAAGGATTGCCTAGACAGTCTTTTCAGCCTTTTTTTAATTTGAAAACCATATTAATATTTCCAGTGGAGGCACACAGCCTAGAGAGTGAAAGCCTACTGACATAAGGCTTGCTTTCCGTAATCACCTTTCCTGAGAAGAAGCCCATGGAACCACAAGACCCCGTGGACCATGAGCCGAAAAAGCCTGCTCCCCTGAGGTATAAGACTGCAATTTTACAGAAAATACATGCATTTATGCTTTCCGTAATCACCTTTCCTGAGAAGAAGCCCATGGAACCACAAGACCCCGTGGACCATGAGCCAAAAAAGCCTGCTCCCCTGAGGTAGGGGAGGTCCCCACTGCAATTTTACAGAAAATATATGCATTTAGATTTTCTTCTCGTTGCTCCTCCTTTTTAGTGAATTCCTTCTTTTATTTTAGCTTAAGTACTGACATACTAAACATACCCATTTTCTCTAGTCTAGGCTATGATTTTACTATTAATATATTTGCACACTGAACAACTTAAGTCTGAGAACTAGGTATGGTCTATTAGAAAGTTATTCTGAGCTTGAGATGCATCTTGCACATATGTCTAGCCAGTTGGATAACTTAATATTAGTTTGTTTTGACTTAAAGAAGAGGACACCACAAATTAGCATAGATATTGAAAAATAAGATTATTTGGAGGCAGGAACTGACAAAGGTGACAACTTTTCTGGTAACAAACAAACACACTAAGTTTCTATACAAAAAAAGTTAATACTTTTAACTTTGCGTTTAAGTAACAAATGGCAAGTGTTTTCACTGTGACTATTAGTTCTCTAGTAGGGTGTTTATTATAAACAGGATTTCAAACACAGGCCGTTAAGAGACAATGTATAAATATTTTAAATGGTAAAATATAGGTGTTGGCTTTTTTTGTACTGTGTCCAGAAAATCTGCACAAACACATCAAATTCTCCACCTAGGGAATTTACTTTATTGTTAAGTTTGCATTTAAAACAAATGTACATGACCTATTTTGGGGCTAATATAACTAAAAGGAACCTATTTGTTGTTTATTATTTATAGAAAATTCACTTCAAATTAGGCCTTTTGCAGACATGTGTATCTGTGTGGCATCATATAGCATCTCCAGATATCCCCCAGCACTAAAACAAACGAGAAAATGACAAGTTAGGATGTATCCCAGTATACACAGTATTTTATAAAAGCTAAGATTAAAAGCTGTTTTTTTCCTCTTCAGAAAGGCCACATGAAAGAGCTAGTACCATGGCTAATGCATTGACCTTCTGTGTCTGATAATGACAAGTTCAAGTTCCTAGAGTTGGATAAGATGTGGAACTAAAGTAAGTGCACTCAAGCAATGAGTTCTTCTGCTCTGTTAGAATCCTACTCACAAGACTAGCCCTACAGAAAGAAAGAAGAAAACAGTTTAATTTTTTTTATATATATAACCAAGGAGTTTTTCTACACCATCAGCAGATCTCATAACTACTTTCATCAAAGTCTTCAATCTAAGGCACTGGTGGTTTCTTTCACTTTTTAACAGCAAACTTGAAGTTATTCCACGTGAGTAAATGATGTCAAATTTATGAAAAACAGAGATGTAAAATTGCTGCTTGTGTCTAAAATTTCACATTTTCAGCTTTTTTCTTGTAAACAGAGAAAGAGTAAAACATAGTAAAATCATATATGTCATATAAGAGATACAACATTTCTTTACAAACCTTGCCTTCCAAACTTCCAGAAAATCAGAAATGCATTTTTATACAAGCGGACTTCTTAAAGTCAAGAAGTCTTAAGAAGTCCTCTGGAAATCTACCATCTGCCTTTTGTTTTCAGTGGAGGACAGCAGAAGTACATCAAGCATTTCTTCCTATCATCAACTGAGAAAAACCACAGTTGACCTGAAGCCTAAGGAAAGTAACTAATAAAGCTTCTTTTTTTCTAAATTACTAATACTACTAATAATACATATTAGGATGTACTACTAATACATACATATGACTGTTATAGCACATTTTATATTTTCAAATATTTATATTTCAAATTAAACAGAAATATTACAACCTTTACATTTTTAAGTTATATAAGACAAATAATAAAGGCTGAAAAAATGCTAGGACTCAAGTTGGTGTAAATCAACATGTGCATCATCAGTTTTTAATCATCAGATCATACCCAATGTTGTACACTGAAAGATTCCTGACAGGACAGACTGTGATCACAAAGGGAACAATACCATTCTGAAAAAGATTCCCTTTTAAATTTGGCTCTTGAAACAGTATTTCTAATTTCCTCCTTCTCACCCCCAATTCGAGCTCATCTCAGAAACAATAATTTATTTAGAAAGAGAAATTAATCTTAAGCATCTCCAAAGTCTTGGGTTATTCCACTCCAGTACATTTTCATAGATGGAAATTTTTGCTTTTCCTTCGAAAATACAGTGATATTAAATACAAAAAAACACGCATTAAAAGAACACTAACATTTCTAAAACAAGAACTCGAGCTGAAGTTAAGAAATGGCGATAATTAAACTTGTCCAGGAAGACAGATTAAGGTCAAATATATCTATTAATTTTGGGTATCCACTCTAAGCCACCTTAGACTTGATTTTTTTTTTTTTGAAGCACACAGCATTTCATAGCATTTAATACATTCCTAGAATGGTTTTTACTAGTTCCCATTGCAGCTGTGATTTTTCACCACTTCTGCAAACCGAACACTACACATCAAAGCTGAGCACCCAGACTGTGGAGTGGGCGCAGTTAGCAGTGTCTGCGCGAGGGCTGAGTTAAGTGACTTGACCAGGATCATGTCAGCAGTTGCTTGCAGAGGCAGAAAAAAATCCTATTTTTTAAAGAGGCGTTTATTTGTTTTAATCATGGAGTCCACACTGCTTTTTCTGTGCACTATATTAATTTCAACTTCTACCACTCACGGCCCTCCACAGCAGTAAACTGCTTTATAAAACTGAATCAGCCCTATGACTTTCTCTCTCAGATTGGATGTAAATGCTTTTGACTCTGATATTAATCAAGTTCTAGATGAGGTGAGCGGGGGCAGGCTGGGGTATGTGCCCTACAGCAGGCTCCGCTCAGCACTCCCACAGCTCCCAACCACCCCGAGACCCCCAGGGAGCCATTTGCCTCCCTCCCCAAGGACTCTGCAGCCCTTTGTCCCCCAGGCCCACCTAACCTTCCTCCTTGGGGCTCTGAGCGAGCCAGGTCGGGCCCCCCAGTCAGAGGAGCCGGGGACCCAGCCAAGGCCCACAACAGCGCAGAGACTCACCTGCGAGCAAAGCGCCTTTAATCCGCCTTTAACTAATGTCATGGCTGGGGGTCACGGGAAGATGGGGGGAGTAAAGCTGGCACCAAAATGGCCTTATTTGGTGGTGTAAGTTAAGGGAGCCAAAATAAAAACAAATGGCATCAGTTTCTTGCTGAGGCGCTCAGTGCAGAGCACCATTGAT